>NW_027195683.1:0-147220 GCF_038502225.1 Cherax quadricarinatus | reverse complement strand
GTATTTGATAGGAGTGAATAGTTTTTAATACTTGACGTGCTGTTGGAGTGTGAGCAAAGTAACATTTATGAAGGGATTCAGGGAAACCGGCAGGCCGGACTTGAGTCCTGGAGATGGGAAGTACAGTGCCTGCACTCTGAAGGAGGGGTGTTAATGTTGCAGTTTAAAAACTGTAGTGTAAAACACCCTTCTGGCAAGACAGTGATGGAGTGAATGATGATAACAGTTTTTCTTTTTCAGGCCACCCTGCCTTGGTGGGAGTTAATAAATAAAATAATAATAATAATAATAATAATAATAATAATAATAATAATAATAATAATAATAATAATTATTATTATTATTATTATTATTATTATTATTATTATTATTATTATTATTATTATTATTAGCGTATCTGCCTGTGAGTTATGACTCACTTGCCATGGATACGGGCTCCATTCGTTTTAATTTATTGTTATTGCTACAAAATGCCCTCTTGTTACATGGTCGTGGTGTTGTGTTCATCAGTAAACACAGCAGTGTCTCCTGACATGGTCGTGGTGTTGTGTTCATCAGTAAACACAGCAGTGTCTCCTGACATGGTCGTGGTGTTGTGTTCATCAGTAAACACGGCAGTGTCTCCTGACATGGTCGTGGTGTTGTGTTCGTCAGGAAACACAGCAGTGTCTCCTGACATGGTCGTGGTGTTGTGTTCATCAGTAAACACAGCAGTGTCTCCTGACATGGTCGTGGTGTTGTGTTCATCAGTAAACACAGCAGTGTCTCCTGACATGGTCGTGGTGTTGTGTTCATCAGTAAACACGGCAGTGTCTCCTGACATGGTCGTGGTGTTGTGTTCGTCAGGAAACACAGCAGTGTCTCCTGACATGGTCGTGGTGTTGTGTTCATCAGTAAACACAGCAGTGTCTCCTGACATGGTCGTGGTGTTGTGTTCATCAGTAAACACGGCAGTGTCTCCTGACATGGTCGTGGTGTTGTGTTCGTCAGGAAACACAGCAGTGTCTCCTGACATGGTTGTTTGATTACGTTTAAAGATTACTACAAGGAATTATTGCGCGTCATCTGTTCACCAGATAAAAATACTGTATCCTTTTTTTAGGGATTAAAATATTCTTGTATACATACTGCGTATATATCTCAGTGTATATACACTGAGAGACGTAACTGCCTCCCAGCATACATAAAAGGGATTACCAATACACCCCTGGCTGTCTTCGACAAGACGCTGGACCGGCACCTAAGTCAGTACCTGACTAGCCGGGCTGTAGCTAATACACCGGTTAACATGCGGCCAGCAGTAACAGCTTGGTTGTTCAGGTCCGGATCCACCTCGAGGCTTGCTCATGGAGAGGGCCTCGGGGGCGTTGACCCCCGAAACTCCCACCAGGTATATATCTCTCGGTGTGTATGCACCGAGAGATACACCTCTAGGGGTGTATACACACAGACATACACTTCTCGGTTTAATAAAAAATGGGTATAATCATAACCATATTTTTTTAAATAGGTGAATGGTGTAGCCAGCTGAAGGCTTCGCTCCAGCGGCGGGTTATCAGATAACTAAGACCCGCGTCAAGAAACACTTGTCCTGTTTCCTCTCAGTGTATCCTTGTGACACGGGACTTACATGAATTTGTTATGCAAATAATAGTTTACTCGTAACGTTTAACCTAGTTTTTAGTTAAGTTAGGGAGACAACTTGTCCACGCCAAATTAAACTTACTAACCTAACTTCTATATAAAACTTACATGATATACAAGGCTAGTATCTAGATTATATTTACCCTTAAATCATATTTTATATGCGAGACATTAACAGAATAACTTACGAGAATGATGAAGGAATCTTATTAAAATACGTAGACATTAATGTAATTGAAGAAAATATAACATCGTACTGTAAGAAAGTGACATAGGAAACGTACCACTTGGAGAAAAATTAAAAAAAAAAAATGACCTACGTTCTTTCTAAAATGTTGCCTAAAACCTTTACCCAGAATGTAGTTAGAAACATGAGAAAATATGGTGACAGTAAAATAAAAAAAATGGACGCACGTGTGAATGTGAGGCAATTAAGTTTGGTCTGAGGAATAAGAGAGTAGCTCCAATTCTTTAGATCAAGAACCCTTCACCAGCACCAAGGCGCATTCTCCTTGAAGACTCTGTAGATTCAATAACGCTAAGACGAAGGTAAAAAAAAAAATTAACAATAGACTAAAGCATTAAGGCAGGTTTAGTCTTACCTCGCAACTGGTCACTGGATACTCTCAACCCTCGTGATGCTGATGTACCACCTGTTACCTTCTCCGAAATGACCTGATTCAGCGAGTCATAATCATTTCCAGATTTAGGCTGTATCATCACTGCGTAATGGTTGGTGCTCGTCAACCCCAGGAAGAAGACGTAACACTGTATGTCTGAGGTGTCACAAGTCACTTCAGCAGTAATGAAAGTAGGAGACGGGTCGCTGTCGTCTTCTGGTATTATCGTCGCCAAGTACTCACTCACTGGTGACTTTGTTTGTGGCTCCATAGTCCATTGCCACTCGATGATACTGCTGGACACGAAGCTCCCTGTGATGTAGTAATCTGTAACAAGTCAATTAAAGGAAATTAAGTTATTTACCTAAGATAATCCAACAAATTATATAATATAGTTTATTTCCATTGATTCTTCCACTTTCGTCGCCCCAAATGATACGACCCATAAAAGCTGACTAATCCCTGTGTATTTATTGATTCATGAATCACGAAATCGTAATGACACGATTTCAAACAAACCATACCCCGGCCGGGATTGAACCCGCGGTCATAGAGTCTCAAAACTCCAGCCCGTCGCGTTAGCCACTAGACCAGCTAGCCACAATAAGATTCGTCCAACTAGGTATATTTCTACACCATAGGAAGGTTAGCACAGGCACCACTGTGACCACAAATGCAAGTTTTTACACACGAATCTCCAGCTAGCGTGGCCGTGACGAGTTCGTCACGTATATATCAATAACACTCCATCCCACGGGTAGGGATTGATCCCGCGGTCAGAGAGTCTCAGAACTCCAGACCGTCGCGTTATGCTAACCTTCCTATGGTGTAGAAATATACCTAGTTGGCCGTATCTTATTGAAGCTAGCTGGCCCATTGGCTAACGCGACGGTCTGGAGTTCTGAGACTCTCTGACCGCGGGATCAAACCCCACCCATGGTATGGTTTGTCTGCAATCGTGTCATTACGATTTCGTGAGTCAAGGTAACACTGTCTGTATAGCTGTAACATGCCTCTTGTCATCTTACCTTGGAGTATTTGAAGGTCTGATTCTAACACAGTGTTAGTGTCAGGATCTGTGAAACCGACTAAGAGAACATTCACAAGACTGGTTCCTGATGTATATCCTGTTGCATCACAAGACAGAGGATCAGCAGCAACATCAACGTCGGGACATGCAGCCACGTTATATGTACCTTCCGTTGAATCTTTGGTCCAATAGCTTACAATATCAAAATTTGTACTTGTGGTGGCTTCATGTGTTGCTTCCACTCTAGGTGTTTCATATGCTAGCGTCAAACTTGTAAATATGTCACCTGCAAAAAAAAAAAAAAAGGAATAAATATGTGAATGTAAAAGTTACATAATGAATCAATCACGAAAAAATTAATAAGATATAAAAGCTAAATAATTCTATGATCCATACTTGTAACTCATCCTCAATAAAAAAAACTTGCGTTTAAGTTATTTTTAGATCAGCACAAAGGTTAGGCTTCCCAATGATTATTGATTATAATCATGGGGCGCTCTAAACCCGTAGGGTTATACAGCGCCTGAGGGGGGATGGAAGGTATTCAGGCTCAATTCAGGGAACAGAAGCACAGATCCAATTCCCTATATCAAGAGCCCCTCACCAGTGTTGTTACATCAATAACATGTTCTCCAGAAGTGTTGTTATATCAATAACATGCTCTGCAGGAGTGTTGTTACATCAATAACATGTTCTCCAGAAGTGTTGTTATATCAATAACATGCTCTGCAGGAGTGTTGTTACATCAATAACATGTTCTCCAGAAGTGTTGTTATATCAATAACATGCTCTTCAGCAGTGTTGTTACATCAATAACATGCTCTGCAGGAGTGTTGTTACATCAATAACATGCTCTTCAGCAGTGTTGTTACATCAATAACATGTTCTCCAGAAGTGTTGTTACATCAATAACATGCTCTTCAGCAGTGTTGTTACATCAATAACATGTTCTCCAGAAGTGTTGTTACATCAATAACATGCTCTTCAGCAGTGTTGTTACATCAATAACATACTCTCCAGGAGTGTTGTTACATCAATAACATGCTCTTCAGCAGTGTTGTTACATCAATAACATACTCTCCAGGAGTGTTGTTACGTAAATAACACTCTCCAGGTGTGTTGTTACATCAGTAACATGATCTGCAGGAGTGTTGTTACATCAATAACATGATCTGCAGGAGTGTTGTTACATCAATAACATGATCTCCAGGAGTGTTGTTACATCAATAACATGATCTCCAGGAGTGTTGTTACGTAAATAACACGATCTCCAGGAATGTTGTTACATCAATAACATGCTCTGCAAGAGTGTTGTTGCATCAATAACATGATCTGCAGGAGTGTTGTTACATCAATAACATACTCTCCAGGAGTGTTGTTACATCAATAACACTCTCCAGGTGTGTTGTTACATCAGTAACATGATCTGCAGGAGTGTTGTTACATCAATAACATGATCTCCAGGAGTGTTGTTACATCAATAACATGTTCTGCAGGAGTGTTGTTACATCAATAACATGTTCTGCAGGAGTGTTATTACATCCATAACATGATCTCCAGGAGTATTGTTACATCAATAACATGAACTCCAGGAGTATTGTTACATCAATAACATGATCTCCAGGACTGCTGTTACATCAATAACATGATCTCCAGGAGTGTTGTTACATCAATAACATGATCTCCAGGAGTGCTTGTTACATCAATAACATGATCTCCAGGAGTGTTGTTACATCAATAACATGGGAGTGCTGTTACATCAATAACATGATCTCCAGGAGTTGTTACATCAATAACATGGTCTCCAGGAGTATTGTTACTCAATAACAGGAGTGCTTTACATTACATCAATAACATGATCTCCAGGACTGCTGTTACATCAATAACATGCTCTGCAGGAGTGTTGTTACATCAATAACATGCTCTGCAAGAGTGTTGTTGCATCAATAACATGATCTCCAGGAGTGCTGTTACATCAATAACATGATCTCCAGGAGTGCTGTTACATCAATAACATGGTCTCCAGGAGTGCTGTTACATCAATAACATGCTCTCCAGGAGTGTTGTTACATCAATAACATGATCTCCAGGAGTGTCAATAACATGATCTCCAGGAGTGCTGTTACATCAATAACATGATCTCCAGGAGTGCTGTTACATCAATAACATGATCTCCAGGAGTGCTGTTACATCAATAACATGATCTCCAGGAGTGCTGTTACATCAATAACATGATCTCCAGGAGTGTTGTTACATCAATAACATGATCTCCAGGAGTGCTGTTACATCAATAACATGATCTCCAGGAGTGCTGTTACATCAATAACATGATCTCCAGGAGTGCTGTTACATCAATAACATGATCTCCAGGAGTGCTGTTACATCAATAACATGGTCTCCAGGAGTGCTGTTACATCAATAACATGATCTCCAGGAGTGCTGTTACATCAATAACATGATCTCCAGGAGTGCTGTTACATCAATAACATGATCTCCAGGAGTGCTGTTACATCAATAACATGTCTCCAGGAGTGCTGTTACATCAATAACATGATCTCCAGGAGTGCTGTTACATCAATAACATGATCTCCAGGAGTGCTGTTACATCAATAACATGATCTCCAGGAGTGTTGTTACATCAATAACATGATCTCCAGGAGTGCTGTTACATCAATAACATGATCTCCAGGAGTGCTATTACATCAATAACATGATCTCCAGGAGTGTTGTTACATCAATAACATGATTACATCAATAACATGATCTCCAGGAGTATTACATCAATAACATGACCTCCAGGAGTGCTGTTACATCAATAACATGATCTCCAGGAGTGCTGTTACATCAATAACATGATCTCCAGGAGTGCTGTTACATCAATAACATGATCTCCAGGAGTGCTGTTACATCAATAACATGATCTCCAGGAGTGCTGTTACATCAATAACATGGTCTCCAGGAGTGCTGTTACATCAATAACATGGTCTCCAGGAGTGCTGTTACATCAATAACATGATCTCCAGGAGTATTACATCAATAACATGACCTCCCCAGGAGTGCTGTTACATCAATAACATGACCTCCAGGAGTGCTGTTACATCAATAACATGATCTCCAGGAGTGGTGTTACATCAATAACATGATCTCCAGGAGTGCTGTTACATAAATAACATGGAGGAGTGCTGTTACATCAATAACATGGTCTCCAGGAGTGCTGTTACATCAATAACATGGTCTCCAGGAGTGCTGTTACATCAATAACATGATCTCCAGGAGTGCTGTTACATCAATAACATGATCTCCAGGAGTGCTGTTACATCAATAACATGATCTCCAGGAGTGCTGTTACATCAATAACATGATCTCCAGGAGTGCTGTTACATCAATAACATGATCTCCAGGAGTGCTGTTACATCAATAACATGATCTCCAGGAGTGCTGTTACATCAATAACATGGTCTCCAGGAGTGCTGTTACATCAATAACATGGTCTCCAGGAGTCTCCAGGAGTGCTGTTACATCAATAACATGCTCTCCAGGAGTGCTGTTACATCAATAACATGACCTCCAGGAGTGCTGTTACATCAATAACATGATCTCCAGGAGTGTTGTTATAACAATAACATGGTCTCCAGGAGTGCTGTTACATCAATAACATGAGGAGTGCTGTTACATCAATAACATGATCTCCAGGAGTGCTGTTACATCAATAACATGATCTCCAGGAGTGTTGTTACATCAATAACATGATCTCCAGGAGTGCTGTTACATCAATAACATGGTCTCCAGGAGTGCTGTTACATCAATAACATGATCTCCAGGAGTGCTGTTACATCAATAACATGATCTCCAGGAGTGCTGTTACATCAATAACATGATCTCCAGGAGTGCTGTTACATCAATAACATGGTCTCCAGGAGTGCTGTTACATCAATAACATGATCTCCAGGAGTGTTGTTACATCAATAACATGATCTCCAGGAGTGCTGTTACATCAATAACATGGTCTCCAGGAGTGCTGTTACATCAATAACATGGTCTCCAGGAGTGCTGTTACATCAATAACATGATCTCCAGGAGTGTTGTTACATCAATAACATGATCTCCAGGAGTGCTGTTACATCAATAACATGGTCTCCAGGAGTGCTGTTACATCAATAACATGGTCTCCAGGAGTGCTGTTACATCAATAACATGGTCTCCAGGAGTGCTGTTACATCAATAACATGGGAGTGCTGTTACATCAATAACATGGTCTCCAGGAGTCTCATCAATAACATGGTCTCCAGGAGTGCTGTTACATCAATAACATGTTCTCCAGGAGTGCTGTTACATCAATAACATGATCTCCAGGAGTGCTGTTACATCAATAACATGATCTCCAGGAGTCTCAATAACAGGAGTGCTGTTACATCAATAACATGATCTCCAGGAGTGCTGTTACATCAATAACATGATCTCCAGGAGTGCTGTTACATCAATAACATGTTCTCCAGGAGTGCTGTTACATCAATAACATGATCTCCAGGAGTGCTGTTACATCAATAACATGATCTCCAGGAGTGTTGTTAACATGATCTCCAGGAGTGCACATCAATAACATGATCTCCAGGAGTATTGTTACAACAATAACATGATCTCCAGGAGTTTACCTGGAGTTTACCTGGAGAGAGTTCCGGGGGTCAACGCCCCCGCGGCCCCGTCTGAGACCAGGCTGAGACCAGGCTGTTACCTCAATAACATGACCTCCAGGAGTGCTGTTACAGTATTACCATGATCTCCCGGAGTGTTGTTACATCAATAACATGACCTCCAGGAGTGCTGTTACATCAATAACATGACCTCCAGGAGTGTTGTTACATCAATAAGATGATCTCCAGGAGTGTTGTTACATCAATAACATGATCTCCAGGAGTGTTGTTACATCAATAACATGATCTCCAGGAGTGTTGTTACAATAATAACATGACCTCCAGGAGTATTACATCAGTAACATGATCTCCAGGAGTGTTGTTACAACAATAACATGATCTCCAGGAGTGCTGTTACATCAATCACATGACCTCCCGGAGTGGTTACATCAATAACATGATCTCCAGGAGTGTTGTTACAACAATAACATGACCTCCAGGAGTATTACATCAGTAACATGATCTCCAGGAGTGTTGTTACAACAATAACATGATCTCCAGGAGTATAACATCAATAACATGACCTCCAGGAGTGCTGTTACATCAATAACATGATCTCCAGGAGTGTTGTTACAACAATAACATGACCTCCAGGAGTATTACATCAGTAACATGATCTCCAGGAGTGCTGTTACATCAATAACATGATCTCCAGGAGTGCTGTTACATCAATAACATGATCTCCAGGAGTGCTGTTACATCAATAACATGATCTCCAGACACATTATTATTGGTGTTACCCTCCAGAAAGAAGTGCCCAACCCGTGATGTTTATATAGCGTTGGCTCCTGTCAGGTGATAGTCGGAATTCTTACTATAACCTTTCTTGAAGGTTCTCGCTCATAGCTTGATAATACCTCCTCTTAGTGACCTCAAACTTGCAAGTCAGGCGTATTTTACTTAGATGATCTTTCAGACTATTATTGGAGTTTGTAGGTGGTAGTTTCTTAACCTTTATTTTAAAACTGTGATACATGTTTTTTTGTGCAATAACATGAGAATATATCTTTTGAACGGTTTGAAACTTTAAACAATGGTATATCTGACCCACTGGAATATACAGAAAACTTTATGTTGTATAGGTTTCAATATGACAGTTTACTAACATAATTATGAGGAATTATTTATATTCAACTCGAGAATGCCTATTCATATCGGCTTCAAACTTTCAGTACTAGTGTATCTTGCTCAAAGAAAGGTCTTGGACTGCGTAAGTCCTATTTCCAAATTTTAATAAACCAACTGTGATATTGGCTTCTGGGCGATAACTAAATAATATCGATATTGATAGGCTTCATAATTTTAATGTTGGTGTATTAGAGGAATGTTAGGATTGGTTATAGGCTCCGTAGGTCATAATTTACTTAGAAAATGTTCTTCTTTCATAATTTTATGAAAAATTTGTGATTCAAGATCGTTCTAGAGCACTAGGAAATTTGTGATTCAAGACCGTTCTAGAGCACTAGGAAATTTGTGATTCAAGACCGTTCTAGAGCACTAGGAAATTTGTGATTCAAGACCGTTCTAGAGCACTAGGAAATTTGTGATTCAAGACCGTTCTAGAGCACTAGGAAATTTGTGATACATGACCGTTCTAGAGCACTAGGAAATTTGTGATACATGACCGTTCTAGAGCACTAGGAAATTTGTGATACATGACCGTTCTAGAGCACTAGGAAATTTGTGATACATGACCGTTCTAGAGCACTAGGAAATTTGTGATACATGACCGTTCTAGAGCACTAGGAAATTTGTGATACATGACCGTTCTAGAGCACTAGGAAATTTGTGATACATGACCGTTCTAGAGCACTAGGAAATTTGTGATACATGACCGTTCTAGAGCACTAGGAAATTTGTGATACATGACCGTTCTAGAGCACTAGGAAATTTGTGATACATGACCGTTCTAGAGCACTAGGAAATTTGTGATACATGACCGTTCTAGAGCACTAGGAAATTTGTGATTCAAGACCGTTCTAGAGCACTAGGAAATTTGTGATTCAAGACCGTTCTAGAGCACTAGGAAATTTGGTTATCAGCTGAAAAGTCACAGGATTATACCGTTTTAAATATACACCATATATATATATATATATATATATATTATGCAGTTCCCTTCAGCATTTTAAATAAAATAATTTTGATCTAAAACTTTAAGAAAATATAAAATTATACTGAATTAAAACATTTAACTATTTTTCTTTACAAAACTATGCAATATTCTTGAGTGATTTAACAGGAAAGTTTATTTTCCCTGTGGCTCCGACAATCTTAATATTTTTTCTAGACTGAGCTCTAGCTCTTGGCTCTCTCGAGGATGTTAATGAGTTTCTCCTGTGCCTCCTACGTATGTTGATCCATTGTGCTTGGTCAGCTGGAGGATGCTAAGTTATGTGCTTCTTTACAGAGATGATTACTTACTCAGCCTCTTGAGTTCGTTGAGGTACGGTTCTGTGAATATTATTATTATTATAATCATGGAGAAGCGCTAAACCCGTTGGATTATACAGCGCATGTGGGCGGGGGGGATGGAAGGTATTCAGGTTCAATTCAGGGAACCGGAGCAGAGATCCAATTCCCTAGATCAAGAGCCCCTAACCAGCGTCAAGGAACCTTCCTTGAGGGGTCGGTTCTGTGACTCACTGGATACACCTCGGCTCGGCTTAGCTTCTTAACTTTTTAAAACATAATACACATCGAAAGGTCGCTTATAACACACGACATTAGAAAAGAATGGTGGACTATAAGTGCCATTTTGATTTCCCTATGTTATCTAAAGCGTTGCAAGTGCAGTGTTTACATTGAATGATAAGTGCAACTTATGCACGAGAAAGATTTTTTCATTTCCAAGGAAAAACCGAATTTCAAGCACCGATAACGCACTACAGTAATAAAAATTCTGCCACTGGCAGGTCCAGGAGCCGCAGGTCATCTTTGGTGACCTGTGCTCGCCGAAGGTGACCCCAGGTCATTAAAAATGACCCCAGATCATCCAAATTGGGCCCAGATCATCCAAAGTGACCCCAACCATTTATAGTTATTTTTTTAACATTTAGTATGAACTAATAATGTCTTGTAAAAAAAATATGAGGCTAATTATTATTAATAATATCAAATACATCTTACTTGGAGCTGGAGTGTCAGAGATAGTTACTGTACCCCGCGTCACTCTCACAGGTCCTTTAGTGTCATCATTCACCGTCACGTCAGAGATGTCACGGTAGACCTTGAGAGTCGCAGCGTCAGTGGGTACATCTTTAAGTATTACATAATGTGTGTTCTTCCCGTAATCAGACGACCCAAGAATATCCATCTGCGTATTGTCAACCATGATGTTGTCACCTTCCTTCACCCCAGGCTCACACACCAGCCGATACATTCCATTACTAAACTTACTGACGCTCGTGCACGTTGCCAAGTCTTGATAATCTGAAAAAAAGGCACAATAACTAATACCCAGGAAAGAAACATCTATTATAAAACTTTTTGAAAGTTTTCGTAAAGTTACAAGTTTTAGTTCAAGTTTTAGTTGAATATACAGACAGGAAAGAGCTCAGTTTCCTATTTATTTATTTTTATGTGATCGTTCGACATAAAAATCAACTTTGTTTTTGTGAGTATTATACTCATGATATTCTCACAGCCTCAAAAAATTCCCGGTCATGGTTATAGAAGTAATATTAACATACATTCATGGGGAAGTGTTGAACCCGTATGGGTCACACAGCATCTGAGAGGTAACCAGGTTTGATCAAAGTACTGGGAGGGTAAGTTCAGTTTCATGGATCAAGAGCCCTTCACCAGCATCAAGTCAGGTTCCTGCCCTTGAAAGGGGGGGGGGAATAGAGCTATGCTCATTGTCTCTGTTTTTTTTATTTTAACAAAGATATTTTAGGTTTCCTTTATTTTTGTCACAGGGAATCTTGGTGCAGAAAATATCTTCTACTCGATTGCTAAATTTTTGGCTCACCCGGTGGGTCTCGTCTGTTTACACTAGCTAGCCCTGTCCACTTGTAGTTACACCTACAACTGCTGCGTCTCTCCACTGGCTCCACTATAAAAATCTTCGTCCACGTGTCTCTGTTAAAATTCATAAAGCGACTGGTGAGCAAAAACGTAATAAACCTTCCCAGATGTTACAAATGTGTCTTATTCATCAGTTTGTTGCTATTGTGAAAATTGGATAAATGACAATAACAATAACAGAGGTTAAAGTTGTGCACATGATGTATTCGTATTTTTGACATGTCTAATACTTGTCGAGAAAATAA
The DNA here is from genome assembly GCF_038502225.1 of Cherax quadricarinatus. Taxonomy (NCBI): domain Eukaryota; kingdom Metazoa; phylum Arthropoda; class Malacostraca; order Decapoda; family Parastacidae; genus Cherax; species Cherax quadricarinatus. The sequence goes on along the minus strand of NW_027195683.1, from coordinate 134,961 downwards.
AATTTCTACCACGACAGTTATATCCATTTCCCCTCTTTTTTAAAAACTACTTAACTTTCGAGTATCAAAATACATGAATGTAATGTCTTGTTTTTTGCTTGTTACTGTGTGAGACTTTTGTTCTTTGTTAAACAAAATATAATTAATATAACAAGATATTATGGCATAATGGAAACCTTAACTGAGATAAAATTATGCTTGGAGACCCAACTTCTTCAAGGCTGACAGTACATAGTAATTATGTGTACATAAAATTGGGAGAGTAAATGTTTATGATTTCAGGTGTGAAACATCACTATGGTTGTCTAACTATTGTCCTTTATTATAAGTTCTGGTGAAAAAGAAAATGAAGATACTGAACAAACACGTTCCTGCTCCAGTAGCCAATCAAGAGCCATTCTGGATTGAATAATAAAAAAAAAAAATGCCGGAGTGACCGAAATGATGAACTGTTAAATTAGAGGAAAATCTATTACCTTCCATGATGAAGGCGATAGAACCTTGCCCGAGTAGCGAACTACTGTCTGTTGATGAATACAACTGAAGTTCGAGGACGATGTTATCACCCACAGTGAGGGCTGGGTCGGCGAAGGTCACGCAATTATCTGTGGATATTGTCGCTGCCACATTTATCTCATTAGCCGTAGAGTCACTGACCCACAGTGGGTGAGGTTGGTATGGCTTCATAACATATATCAACGTTAGGCTATTTCGGGTGTATGCCCCAAAACATTCCCTAACACACACACAAACACACAATATATACTTATATATATATATATATATATATATATATATATATATATATATATATATATATATATATATATATATATATATATATATATATATATATATATATAACAAGAAAGGGTGAAAAAAGAAAGAAAATCCCCAAAAAGAAAATACTTTCATCATTCAACTCTTTCACCTCACTCACACATAATCACTGTTAATGCAGAGGTGCCCAGAATACAACAGTTTAGAAGTATATACGTATAAAGATACACAACATATCCCTCCTATTTGCCAATATCCCGAACCCCTTCTTTAGAGTGCAGGCATTGTACTTCCCATTTCCAGGACTCAAGTCCGGTTATATAAAATAACCGGTTTCCCTGAATCCCTTCACTAAATATTACCCTGCTCACACTCCAACAGCTCGTCAGGTCCCAAATACCATTCGTCTCCATTCACTCCTATCTAACACGCTCACGCACGCTTGCTGGAAGTCCAAACCCCTCGCCCACAACACCTCCTTTACCCCCTCCCTCCAACCTTTTCGAGGACGACCCCTACCCCGCCTTCCTTCCCCTACAGATTTATACGCTCTCCATGTCATTCTACTTTGATCCATTCTCTCTAAATGACCAAACCACCTCAACAAACCCTCTTCAGCCCTCTGACTAATACTTTTATTAACTCCACACCTTCTCCTAATTTCCACACTCCGAATTTTCTGCATAATATTTACACCACACATTGCCCTTAGACAGGACATCTCCACTGCCTCCAACCGTCTCCTCGCTGCTGCATTTACAACCCAAGCTTCACACCCATATAAGAGTGTTGGTACTACTATACTTTCATACATTCCCTTCTTTCATATGCCTTTTCTAAATCCATAAATGCAATAAAAACTTCCCTACCTTTATCTAAATACTGTTCACATATATGCTTCAATGTAAACACTTGATCTACACATCCCCTACCCACTCTGAAACCTCCTTGCTCATCCGCAATCCTACATTCTGTCTTACCTCTAATTCTTTCAATTATAACCCTACCGTACACTTTTCCTGGTATACTCAGTAAACTTATTCCTCTATAATTTTTACAATCTCTTTTGTCCCCTTTCCCTTTATATAAAGGGACTATACATGCTCTCCGCCAATCCCTAGGTACCTTCCCCTCTTTCATACATTTATTAAACAAAAGTACCAACCACTCCAACACTATATCCCCCCCTGCTTTTAACATTTCTGTCATGATCCCATCAGTTCCAGCTGCTTTACCCCCTTTCATTCTACGTAATGCCTCACGTACCTCCCCCACACTTACATTCTGCTCTTCTTCACTCCTAAAAGATGGTATACCTCCCTGACCAGTGCATGAAATTACCGCCTCCCTTTCTTCCTCAACATTTAAAAGTTCCTCAAAATATTCTCGCCATCTACCTAATACCTCCATCTCCCCATCTACTAACTCCCCTACTCTGTTTTTAACTGACAAATCCATACGTTCCCTAGGCTTTCTTAACTTGTTTAACTCACTCCAAAATTTTTTCTTATTTTCATTAAAATTTCTTGACAGTGCCTCTCCCACTCTATCATCTGCTCTCCTTTTGCACTCTCTCACCACTCTCTTCACCTTTCTTTTACTCTCCATATACTCTGCTCTTCTTATAACACTTCTGCTTTGTAAAAACCTCTCATAAGCTAACTTTTTCTCTTTTATCACACCCTTTACTTCATCATTCCACCAATCACTCCTCTTTCCTCCTGCCCCCACCCTCCTATAACCACAAACTTCTGCCCCACATTCTAATACTGCATTTTTAAAACTATTCCAACCCTCTTCAACCCCCCCACTACTCATCTTTGCACCAGCCCACCTTTCTGCCAATAGTCGCTTATATCTCACCCGAACTTCCTCCTCCCTTAGTTTATACACTTTCACCTCCCTCTTACTTGTTGTTGCCACCTTCCTCTTTTCCCATCTACCTCTTTGGAGCCTACCCATCACCTGGAGAGAGTTTCGGGGGTCAACGCCCCCGCGGCCCGGTCTGTGACCAGGCCTCCTGGTGGATCAGCGCCTGATCAACCAGGCTGTTGCTGCTGGCTGCACGCAAACCAACGTACGAGCCACAGCCCGGCTGATCAGGAACTGACTTTAGGTGCTTGTCCAGTGCCAGCTTGAAGACTGCCAGGGGTCTGTTGGTAATCCCCCTTATGTGTGCTGGGAGGCAGTTGAACAGTCTCGGGCCCCTGACACTTATTGTATGGTCTCTTAACGTGCTAGTGACACCCCTGCTTTTCATTGGGGGGATGGTGCATCGTCTGCCAAGTCTTTTGCTTTCGTAGTGAGTGATTTTCGTGTGCAAGTTCGGTACTAGTCCCTCTAGGATTTTCCAGGTGTATATAATCATGTATCTCTCCCTCCTGCGTTCCAGGGAATACAGGTTTAGAAACCTCAAGCGCTCCCAGTAATTGAGGTGTTTTATCTCCGTTATGCGCGCCGTGAAAGTTCTCTGTACATTTTCTAGGTCGGCAATTTCACCTGCCTTGAAAGGTGCTGTTAGAGTGCAGCAATATTCCAGCCTAGATAGAACAAGTGACCTGAAGAGTGTCATCATGGGCTTGGCCTCCCTAGTTTTGAAGGTTCTCATTATCCATCCTGTCATTTTTCTAGCAGATGCGATTGATACAATGTTATGGTCCTTGAAGGTGAGATCCTCCGACATAATCACTCCCAGGTCTTTGACGTTGGTGTTTCGCTCTATTTTGTGGCCAGAATTTGTTTTGTACTCTGATGAAGATTTAATTTCCTCATGTTTACCATATCTGAGTAATTGAAATTTCTCATCGTTGAACTTCATATTGTTTTCTGCAGCCCACTGAAAGATTTGGTTGATGTCCGCCTGGAGCCTTGCAGTGTCTGCAATGGAAGACACTGTCATGCAGATTCGGGTGTCATCTGCAAAGGAAGACACGGTGCTGTGGCTGACATCCTTGTCTATGTCGGATATGAGGATGAGGAACAAGATGGGAGCTAGTACTGTGCCTTGTGGAACAGAGCTTTTCACCGTAGCTGCCTCGGACTTTACTCTGTTGACGACTACTCTCTGTGTTCTGTTAGTGAGGAAATTATAGATCCATCGACCGACTTTTCCTGTTATTCCTTTAGCGCGCATTTTGTGCGCTATTACGCCATGGTCACACTTGTCGAAGGCTTTTGCAAAGTCTGTATATATTACATCTGCATTCTTTTTGTCTTCTAGTGCATTTAGGACCTTGTCGTAGTGATCCAGTAGTTGAGACAGACAGGAGCGACCTGTTCTAAACCCATGTTGCCCTGGGTTGTGTAACTGATGGGTTTCTAGATGGGTGGTGATCTTGCTTCTTAGGACCCTTTCAAAGATTTTTATGATATGGGATGTTAGTGCTATTGGTCTGTAGTTCTTTGCTGTTGCTTTACTGCCCCCTTTGTGGAGTGGGGCTATGTCTGTTGTTTTTAGTAACTGAGGGACGACCCCCGTGTCCATGCTCCCTCTCCATAGGATGGAAAAGGCTCGTGATAGGGGCTTCTTGCAGTTCTTGATGAACACAGAGTTCCATGAGTCTGGCCCTGGGGCAGAGTGCATGGGCATGTCATTTATCGCCTGTTCGAAGTCATTTGGCGTCAGGATAACATCGGATAGGCTTGTGTTAATCAAATTTTGTGGCTCTCTCATAAAAAATTCATTTTGATCTTCGACTCTCAGTCTGGTTAGCGGCTTGCTAAAAACTGAGTCATATTGGGACTTGAGTAGCTCACTCATTTCCTTGCTGTCATCTGTGTAGGACCCATCTTGTTTAAGTAGGGGCCCAATACTGGACGTTGTTCTCGATTTTGATTTGGCATAGGAGAAGAAATACTTTGGGTTTCTTTCGATTTCATTTATGGCTTTTAGTTCTTCCCGCGATTCCTGACTCCTAAAGGATTCTTTTAGCTTAAGTTCGATGCTTGCTATTTCTCTGACCAGTGTCTCCCTGCGCATTTCAGATATATTGACCTCTTTTAGCCGCTCTGTTATTCTTTTCCGTCGCCTGTAAAGGGAGCGCCTGTCTCTTTCTATTTTACATCTACTCCTCCTTTTTCTTAGAGGAATAAGCCTTGTGCATACATCGAGTGCCACCGAGTTAATCTGTTCTAGGCATAAGTTTGGGTCTGTGTTGCTTAGTATATCTTCCCAGCTTATATCGGTTAGGACTTGGTTTACTTGGTCCCACTTTATGTTTTTGTTATTGAAGTTGAATTTGGTGAATGCTCCCTCGTGACTAGTCTCATTTTGTCGGTCTGGGGCTCCACGCATACATGTCTGAACCTCAATTATGTTGTGATCTGAGTATATTGTTTTTGATATGGTGACATTTCTTATCAGATCATCATTGTTAGTGAAGATGAGGTCTAGTGTATTCTCCAGTCTAGTAGGCTCTATTATTTGCTGGTTTAAATTGAATTTTGTGCAGAGATTTAAAAGCTCGTGTGAGTGTGAGTTTTCATCAGAGCTGCCTCCTGGTGTTATTACTGCAACAATATTATTTGCTATATTCCTCCATTTTAGGTGCCTTAAGTTGAAATCCCCCAGGAGCAAGATGTTGGGTGCAGGAGCTGGAAGATTTTCCAGACAGTGGTCAATTTTTAACAGCTGTTCCTGGAATTGCTGGGATGTTGCATCCGGAGGCTTGTAGACTACCACAATGACTAGGTTTTGGTTCTCGACCTTTACTGCTAAAACTTCCACTACGTCATTTGAGGCATTAAGCAGTTCTGTGCAAACAAGTGACTCTGCAATGTACAGGCCAACCCCCCCCCCCCTTTTGCCTGTTCACTCTGTCACATCTGTATAGGTTGTAACCTGGGATCCATATTTCGTTGTCCAAGTGATCCTTTATGTGGGTCTCAGTGAAAGCCGCGAACATTGCCTTTGCCTCTGCAAGCAGTCCACGGATGAAAGGTATTTTGTTGTTTGTTGCTGGCTTTAGACCCTGTATATTTGCAAAGAAGAATGTTATCGGACTGGTGGTATTGTTGGTACTGGGGGGGGATTTTTTTTCCGGCATTAGTATCTGTATCTGTTGGTTTGGAGTGGAGGCCATCGACTGTGGTTCCACTCCAGGAATGACTGGATTTGGTGTACGATTTCTGCCATTTCCTGCCAGTTTTTTTTCCTTCCTGGCACTAAAAAACCTCTCCCTCTTGAGTGGCTGTGGCTACCCAGGTTTTCCCATGGCCTGGATGTTTTGTATCTTTTTGTCCCCTTTAGATGGTATGCCTGGCAATTTAAGTTATAGCACAGTCTTTCCTGTACTGAAGAGGTACACATTTCAGGGTGAAAAAGCTTACAGGAAGGGAGTTTGCATTTTCCTGTTGTCATATGGGCATGACATTTTCTAGGGTGGTCATAGTTGCATGTCCCATCTGTTTTTCCAGATTTCCCATGCCAGCAGATACCAAGTGCATAGTATGTGCACAGGCTTGGTTTCCGTTTGCCTTGGGTTTCTGTGACTGTATTCCCTGTTGGTGCATGTTTCCCTGTCTTACTTCTATCCTCCCTAGCACCAACAATGGAGCTCCCACCAGTTGTTTTTGGTAATTTATCCTCACTATTGCTATTGGAGTCCTCTTGTTTGCTATTTCCTGCGGTATTTCTAGTTTGCAATATTGGTTTTATCTTATCTTTGACTACACTTGTTTCCCTACTATGGCTCCTGTCCCCTATGAGGTCATTTATATGTATTCCTTCCTGCGTATAATTCCCGACTACCTGGACAAAATCTCCAGCTTCACCATTACTGTCTCCCAGGACAGTATCTCCAGCTTCACCATTTCTGTCTCCCAGGACAGCACCTCCAGCTTCACCATTACTGTCTCCCAGGACAGCACTATCAGCCCCACATTTACTGACTACCAGGACATCACCTCCAGCCTTACAGTTTGTGACTACATGGCCAGTATCAAGGGCAGTACCATTCAGCCCAGACTTTTTATGTTCCCATCTGTTGTAGAAAGCTTCCAGGTTTTCTATGAAAGCAGCTTTGATGTTATCCTCTTTTAATACCCTTGTGATTTTAGTCCACAGATTTTCCTCATTTGGGCATACCCAAAAACACTTCTCTGTTTTAATACTGCTTGTAGCTAGTTCTGGGATATCTGCACAAGGGGCGTGACACCAATTTCCACAAAAATGACAATTTATCCATGTGGAAGCCCGTTTGTTTGACTGACCACAGACTACACACAGCTTCATAATGATTTGAATGGTTGATTTACTGCAATTCTACTAGCAACCTCTTGAATATTATATTAATAACCTTAAATGAAGCTCTAGCTATTTGTATTTCTGTTTCTAACTCTTTTTGTATATTGGACAGCTTACCGTCACGTTCCTGATTTTTAATGTTTGTGTTTATAAGGGCGCCTACAAACCCATCCGTTTACAGTCTGCTTTATTGTCCAACGAAACTGTTTGAAACCAGTCCCGGGTTCGGACCAGTCAAGGGTTCGGACCAGTCAAGGGTTCGGACCAGTCAAGGGTTCGGACCAGTCGATCTGCTCTGATCAGTGGGTCACTTATTTAAAACATACTGGTCGGTGATTTGAGCTAACACATGAAGGATCTACTGGAAATTATCTACCCGAGTAATATGTGATTTGACTGATACAAAAGTATAACTTGCGTGTTGAAGAGCCGGTGATATCTGGCAGCTCCTACAATGACGTACAGTCGACCTCTTTGTTTATCAATCGCTGTATCTGGCTTTTCTATTTTTGTTTTTTCCGTCTCCACCACAATAAATGCTATATTATCACTATAGTTGACTGGTGCAAATTTTGGAGGAAGGACGCTTTTTCTGTAGTAATAATTGCTTCTCGTTGTGTATATTGCGACCGCTGGTAACTACAGGTTATATGAAATTCACAGTAACGTCTCGTATTTCAAGAAAAAGAAACTAATGAAAGTCACTCCACTCCACTAAGTACCATTATAATACTGGTTAGTTGCTACTACAACACTGTATTCTGCTATTCACTGGTATCACTAGATTATATGCGAGTACACTAGCAGGCCAGGAAGATTATTAAAAACAGCTGACCTGTGGTAAGTTTCTGGCGACTTCTGGCACCTGCCTCTATAGGCTTATCACTTCATTTACAAATTCACCTGTTTTCAAATGACACTTTAGCCTTTATCATCAATATACTAGGGAGCCACTGTAGTATACACTATACACTATGTATACTCAATGCTTTCAGGGAGACTTTCTTTCCTCTGACACAAAGTTCAATTATTATTATTTTTTTCACACGGGAAACAGGCCTATGATTCCCCTCTGGCAGTAAACTCTGCTAGGTAATGCACACTAATTCTCCTTTTTTGACTCAGTATATAATGTTTTCCGCCCAAGATTGGTTCCAGGCGCTAGAGGGATGTATCGTATAGGATTGATGACACAAATTAAAGTTCTAGCACGTAAGAGCGACCGTGAAAACACCAGAAAACCGGGAGCACAACGAGGCACGCTGACGGTATTAAAAACCATTTGTCTCCATTCACTCCTATCAAACACGCTCACACATGACTGCTGGAAGTCCAAGCCCCTCGCACACAAAACCTCCTTACCCCCTCCCTCCAGCCTTTCCTAGGCTGACCCCTACCCCGCCTTCCTTCCACTACAGACTGATACACTCTTGAAGTCATTCTGTTTCGCTCCATTCTCTCTACATGTCCGAACCACCTCAACCCTTCCTCAGCCCTCTGGACAACAGTTTTGGTAATCCATCACCTCCTCCTAACTTCCAAACTACGAATTCTCTGCATTATATTCACACCACACATTGCCCTCAGACATGACATCTCCACTGCCTCCAGCCTTCTCCTTGTTGCAACATTCACCACCCATGCTGCACACCCATATAAAACGTTGGTATAACTATACTCTCATACATTGCCCTCTTTGCTTCCATGGACAAAGTTCTTTGTCTCCACAGACTCCTAAGTGCACCGCTCACTTTTTTTCCCCTCATCAATTCTATGATTCACCTCATCTTTCATAGACCCATCTGTTGACACGTCCACTCCTAAATATCTGAATACATTCACCTCCTCCATACTCTCTCCCTCCAATCTGATATCCAGTCTTTTGTTACCTAATTTTTTTGTTATCCTCATCACCTTACTCTTTCCTGTGTTCACTTTTAATTTTCTTCTTTTACATACACTACCAAATTCATCCACCAACCTCTGCAACTTCTCTTCAGAATCTTCCAAAAGCACAGTGATATCAGCAAAGAGCAACTGTGATAACTCCCACTTTATATTAGATTCTTTATCTTTTAATCCACACCTCTTGCCAACACCCGAGCATTCACTTCTCTTACAACACCATCTATAAATATATTGAACAACCATGGTGACATCACACATCCTTGCCTAAAGCCTACTTTTACAAGGAAATACTCTCCCTCTCTCCTACATACTCTAACTTCAGCCTCACTATCCTTTTAAAAACTCTTCACTGATTTCAATAACCTACTTCTTATTCCATACATTTGCAACATCTGCCACATTGTCATACGTCTTTTCCAAATCCCAAAATCCCCCAAAAACTTATTTACCCTTAAATAAATACTGTTCACCTATATGTTTCACTGTAAACACTTGGTCTACACATCCCCTACCTTTCCTAAAGCCTCTTTGTTCATCTGCTGTCCTACTCTCTATCTTACTCTTAATTTTTTCAATAATAACCCTACTCATCATTCCACAAATCGCTCTTCTTCCCTCCCGCACCCACATTCCTGTGACCACAAACTTCTGCTGAACACTAACACTACTTTCTTAAACCTACCCCCATACATCTTCAACGCCACTGCCTATACTCTCACTAGCCCATCTATCTTCCATCACTTGTTTATATCTTACCCTAATTGCCTCCTCCTTTAGCTTATAAACCGTCACCTCTCTCTTACTTGCTGCTTCCATTTTCCTTGTATCCCATCTACCTTTTACTCTCATTATAGCTAGAACTAAAACATTATCTGATATATCTGTGGCCTCTCTATAAACTTGTACATCTTGACGTCTACCCAACAGTCTTTTATTACCAATATATATATATATATATATATAAAACAACACTGTGCTAGCCAAAGATTCGAACTCATGTTGTACTGGCCTGCCTCATGGTAAGCGAGAACCACGTGACGCCTTAACCACAGGACCACCCAACCCTACAAGAATGGCACAGCCAGCAGAGCTAGCTGTTGGGCCGCCATCCGAGGGCATACAGAGGTGTGGGAGCTTCTAAGCTAATTTCATTCTCATCCCTGTTTGGTGTACTAGCCTCACGAGCAGGATTGAGTGGTATTGATCAATAACAACACTGCGCTAGCCTATCATAGGCAAGCTTATGACTAGTTAGGATTTATTATTTTAAGATTAAGATTAGTATTTCTGTGTTTATAGTCAATGGGTGAGTGAGTGTAAGTGTGAACCACCAGGTGGTTATCATGTAGTTAGTTGCCAGGGTGGATCAGGGAAATAAGATGTTTTCTAACTGTAGTTTTGAAAAAGATGAATGTGTCTGCAGTTCTAGAGTTTTTGGGTAGGGTGTTCCAATTTCTGTAAAGGTTTAGTCGGACGCGGGGAATGTCATAGAGATGTTTGTGTCTGGTGTTATGCCTGTGGGTTCTGTCACAACTATCAAGAAAACGTTTTAGGTCAAGGTTAATATTGGAATTTAAGGTCCTGTAGATATCGATTGCACAGTAGTAAGTGTGGATGTTCTGAACAGGGAGTAAGTTTAGATATATGAAGAGTGGAGGAGTGTGTTGCCAGGGATGGGATTTAGTGATTATTCTTACTGCAGCTTTTTGTTGGGTTATTATTGGCTTTAGGTGTGTTGCTGCAGTTGATCCCCAAGCACAGATAGCATAGGTGAGGTATGGATAAATAAGTGAATGGTATAGTGTGAGAAGGGCAGTTTGCGGCACGTAGTATCGTATCTTGGAGAGGATCCCCACCGTTTTGGATACTTTTTTTGTTATGTGTTGGATATGGGTGCTGAAATTTAGGTTGTTGTCGAGGTATAGGCCTTGGAATCTGCCCTCATTATGTATGGCAATTAGAGTGTTGTCGACCTTAATGTTAAGTTGCGCAACACCTGCTCTGCTACCAAACATAATATAGTAGGTTTTGTCAGTGTTAAGCGTAAGTTTATTGGCTGTCATCTAAGTCGATATTTTGAGCAGCTCCTCGTTAACACTGGTGCTGAGGGTGGCAAGATTAGGGTGAGAGATGACATAAGTCGTGTCGTCAGCAAAGAGAATGGGTTTCAGGTGTTGGGATACGTTTGGAAGATCATTGATGTAAATAATATATATATATATATATATATATATATATATATATATATATATATATATATATATATATATATATATATATATATATATATATATATATATAACCTTTAGACCTGGAGTATCTAAAAATATAACTAAATATTTACCTTCACAAATAACTAAATTAATATTGTAGTTACTGCTAAAAACAAGACAAAATATACACTTTATACTTCGAAATCTGAACCTTGAACCTTGATCACTTTAGCTCAGTTAATTCACAGTGATCGGCCTTTATACACTTTAGTTTTTCTTTTTTCCTTGAGATTAAAAGATCAAAAGATCAAGTTAACAGCGGCAGTGAACCTTTTCTCAAGGTCGGAAGGTCAAATGATCAAGGTCAACCAGCCAGCGTGGACAGATTCTGCTCTCTAGGTCGTTAGATCACCATGGATTAAGCCTATTTATGTCACCTAAGACTGACCTTATTATCTAGGTCACCAGGTTACCAAGGGTTGACCCTAAAAGCTAGGTAAAAAGGATTGACCCATATGTAGTCACTAGGTTACCAAGTATTGACCCGAGTATCTAGATCACCAGGTCACCAAAGGTTGACCATTATCTAGGTCACCACAGATTGACTCCATTATCTAGGTAACCACAGATTGACCCCAATATCTAGGTCATCACGGACTGATACTATCATTAAGACCACTACTCCAACGTAAACTAACGTGTAAAGCTTCCGTTTAGGTCAAACCTGGTGAACTCGACTTGTAAAACAGATTGCTTTGTCAAAGAAGCAGATCGTATATTTATTAACTTAGTTGGGTAAGCCATATTGTATTGAACAATTTTTGGTAAGGTTAAGTTTGGTTGCAGAGATGTTTTGGTGCAATATTGACATTCTGCTGTTGACTCTCGCCCTGGCAGGTCATAGCAGCTCTCCTTACTTGCACAGTATCCCTACGATCCCCGTTGGGGAGGGGAACCTCTACCATCTCCACGATGTCTCATCGTGTGAGAATTAAGCCCAAGTCTGCTGTCGTCGATGACGCCACGAAGCTTGAGCTTGCAGCTTCTCTCAACACTTGTCTGCACGCAAAGTTCTCCAAGATCACGTCACTGAAGGAAGCTTTCATCGTCACTTTTCTCGATGATACTGAAGCTGACAAGGTGCTTACACCTACTGCCATGAAGACCTTAGAAGACCGAGGCTTTACCATCTCTACGTCACCATACATGCTTGCAAAACGTTCAGTGTTTATGAAACGTCTTGACAAGCTGATCACGAACATGACCATCCAGGAAATTACTACATCACTTGAAGACCTCAACACCTGGGCCAAGATTGACACTGTAGTGAAGATCCCCAACGCTTCCTCAATGCTCAAGGTCACATTCCTGGACGTTACCATGGCGACCAGAGCACTGTCTGATGGCCTGGCCATCTCTTACTACTACATCAACCCTCGACAGATTGAACCTGAACGCTTCACGTACATAACACCTTGCTGGACATGTTACTCGTACAGTCACTCTACTGCCGACTGCCACGTGAAGAATAAGAAGATATGTTCCACCTGTGGGTCTGCAGGACACGATTTTCGTTCTTGCACTTCCACTGCTGCTCCCACTTGCATCAACTGTAAGAGTGATCACCATACTCTTGCAGCCAAGTGTCCAGTGCGAAAGGATATCCTTTCTAAGAAACTAAAGGAAGAAACAAAGAAGTCATCTGGAACCTCTCCTACATACGCTGCAATTGCCAAGATTCAATCTACAACATCCAAGATTCTACAAGCTACTCAACAGTCGTCTCCACCACCTCTCACTACCCAACCTCCACCTGATGATATTTCTACCAAATTCTATTACTGCATGATGTTTGCCCACATGCAAAATGCTGCAAAACCTGGCTCTTTCAACACGACTATCAATGAACTTCTTGCACTCAACAACATGCCATCATTTAACTTCCCTGCAAGTCCACCATCAGCTGAAATTTTGAAAATAATCCCGAAGATCGTCAGTTTTGAAGCGCCAGATGACTTGAAGGAATTAATAATTGACAATGACGACGCATCCTTTTTTGAATCCTCCAATCAACGTTCACCTGATAACATCCAAGTCAGCACTACACATCCTATTCGTCGATCGCCTCCTACTCGTCGATTGGCTCGTCGTGGCGGCGTACCTCCTTCACCTCCACTCACCACTACTCATATGGACCAATCAGAAGCCACGATTCTACCACAGTCTTCTACACACTCTCTAGCGGAGACACCAACATTGAAAGAACCTTCAATGCTGCAACCACCAACAAAAACCTCTCCAGTCATCACTCGACGTATTAATACAGAAGACCAACATCGAGATCAATACCTGCACTGGAAAGATATAACTTTTTATACGACTCCTGACCAAGAACCCACCATGAATGTCGACACTTTGTACGAGAAATTACACGACAGAACAGTCAAGTTTACAAATCGTAAAGGATCCCACTGCTCCTTCACTACACTCAAGATGACCCTTGACCAGTTACAAGCCGACCCAGCATTTCGACCCAAGATTACAAGACTACTCATCGTTTCCTTCCAACAACTGCACAACATAAGGAATGCCTCCCACACTGAAGAAATGAAGTAACTCCTGACTCACAATTTAACGACACCTGACCAATCAAGAAGCTAGCCTCCCTTGACCACGCCTCCAGCTTCTGCCAGCCGCCAATCAACATCAAGATGCAGCAATCTTCCATCCAGCAAGTTGCAGTCAGCACCCGCAGAGTTCCTGCTGTCTTCTATGTCGTCTTCGTTATTGTTTATCCAGGCTTAGCAGTTGGGTCTAGTCCTGACTCTTCTCTCTTCGACTCAAGACATTCCTCTCACCGTCTATTCTTCGCACTGTCCCCACTTGCCCCTCGCCCCTCGTGGGTCCTTACCTGTTAGTCCTCTGCATCCATTTCAATGTAATTTTTTCTTGGTTATGTTTCAGCCATCATAGTGCTGCTTCAGGTGTCACTGTATTCTCTAGACTCAATAACCTTTTACAGAGTTGTTTGTTTATATGTTTGCAATTACAGAGGTAGAGTGCTTCTTACTTCTCACAGGAACTTGGTATAGAATTCCCACATTGTGAGAAAAAAGTCATAATCTGACAAAAACATTTATTTGTCTCACATCTTTAAATTTAATAGGAAAATAATAATAAACCTCGAGTGCAGGGCCAAGATAAACCTTCAGTGCAGTGCTAAGATAAACCTTCAGTGCAGTGCTAAGATAAACCTTGAGTGCAGTGCTAAGATAAACCTTCAGTGCAGTGCTAAGATAAACCTTGAGTGCAGTGCTAAGATAAACCTTCAGTGCAGTGCTAAGATAAACCTTCAGTGCAGTGCTAAGATAAACCTTCAGTGCAGTGCTAAGATAAACCTTGAGTGCAGTGCTAAGATAAACCTTGAGTGCAGTGCTAAGATAAACCTTCAGTGCAGTGCTAAGATAAACCTTGAGTGCAGTGCTAAGATAAACCTTGAGTGCAGTGCTAAGATAAACCTTCAGTGCAGTGCTAAGATAAACCTTCAGTGCAGTGCTAAGATAAACCTTCAGTGCAGTGCTAAGATAAACCTTCAGTGCAGTGCTAAGATAAACCTTCAGTGCAGTGCTAAGATAAACCTTCAGTGCAGTGCTAAGATAAACCTTCAGTGCAGTGCTAAGATAAACCTTCAGTGCAGTGCTAAGATAAACCTTGAGTGCAGTGCTAAGATAAACCTTCAGTGCAGTGCTAAGATAAACCTTCAGTGCAGTGCTAAGATAAACCTTCAGTGCAGTGCTAAGATAAACCTTCAGTGCAGTGCTAAGATAAACCTTGAGTGCAGTGCTAAGATAAACCTTCAGTGCAGTGCTAAGATAAACCTTCAGTGCAGTGCTAAGATAAACCTTCAGTGCAGTGCTAAGATAAACCTTCAGTGCAGTGCTAAGATAAACCTTCAGTGCAGTGCTAAGATAAACCTTCAGTGCAGTGCTAAGATAAACCTTCAGTGCAGTGCTAAGATAAACCTTCAGTGCAGTGCTAAGATAAACCTTCAGTGCAGTGCTAAGATAAACCTTCAGTGCAGTGCTAAGATAAACCTTCAGTGCAGTGCTAAGATAAACCTTCAGTGCAGTGCTAAGATAAACCTTCAGTGCAGTGCTAAGATAAACCTTGAGTGCAGTGCTAAGATAAACCTTCAGTGCAGTGCTAAGATAAACCTTCAGTGCAGTGCTAAGATAAACCTTCAGTGCAGTGCTAAGATAAACCTTCAGTGCAGTGGTGAGATAAACCTTGAGTGCAGTGCTAAGATGAACCTTCATTTCAGTGCTAAGATAAACTTTAAGTGCAGTGGTAAGATAAACCTTGAGTGCAGTGCTAAGATAAACCTTCAGTGCAGTGCTAAGATAAACCTTCAGTGCAGTGCTAAGATAAACCTTGAGTGCAGTGCTAAGATAAACCTTCAGTGCAGTGCTAAGATAAACCTTCAGTGCAGTGCTAAGATAAACCTTCAGTGCAGTGCTAAGATAAACCTTCAGTGCAGTGCTAAGATAAACCTTCAGTGCAGTGCTAAGATAAACCTTCAGTGCAGTGCTAAGATAAACCTTCAGTGCAGTGCTAAGATAAACCTTCAGTGCAGTGCTAAGATAAACCTTGAGTGCAGTGCTAAGATAAACCTTCAGTGCAGTGCTAAGATAAACCTTCAGTGCAGTGCTAAGATAAACCTTCAGTGCAGTGCTAAGATAAACCTTCAGTGCAGTGCTAAGATAAACCTTGAGTGCAGTGCTAAGATAAACCTTCAGTGCAGTGCTAAGATAAACCTTCAGTGCAGTGCTAAGATAAACCTTCAGTGCAGTGCTAAGATAAACCTTCAGTGCAGTGGTGAGATAAACCTTGAGTGCAGTGCTAAGATGAACCTTCATTTCAGTGCTAAGATAAACCTTAAGTGCAGTGGTAAGATAAACCTTGAGTGCAGTGCTAAGATAAACCTTCATTTCAGTGCTAAGATAAACCTTCAGTGCAGTGCTAAGATAAACCTTCAGTGCAGTGCTAAGATAAACCTTCAGTGCAGTGCTAAGATAAACCTTCAGTGCAGTGCTAAGATAAACCTTCAGTGCAGTGCTAAGATAAACCTTCAGTGCAGTGCTAAGATAAACCTTCAGTGCAGTGCTAAGATAAACCTTCAGTGCAGTGCTAAGATAAACCTTGAGTGCAGTGCTAAGATAAACCTTCAGTGCAGTGCTAAGATAAACCTTCAGTGCAGTGCTAAGATAAACCTTCAGTGCAGTGCTAAGATAAACCTTCAGTGCAGTGCTAAGATAAACCTTGAGTGCAGTGCTAAGATAAACCTTCAGTGCAGTGCTAAGATAAACCTTCAGTGCAGTGCTAAGATAAACCTTCAGTGCAGTGCTAAGATAAACCTTCAGTGCAGTGGTGAGATAAACCTTGAGTGCAGTGCTAAGATGAACCTTCATTTCAGTGCTAAGATAAACCTTAAGTGCAGTGGTAAGATAAACCTTGAGTGCAGTGCTAAGATAAACCTTCAGTGCAGTGCTAAGATAAACCTTCAGTGCAGTGCTAAGATAAACCTTCAGTGCAGTGCTAAGATAAACCTTCAGTGCAGTGCTAAGATAAACCTTCAGTGCAGTGCTAAGATAAACCTTGAGTGCAGTGCTAAGATAAACCTTCAGTGCAGTGGTGAGATAAACCTTGAGTGCAGTGCTAAGATGAACCTTCATTTCAGTGCTAAGATAAACCTTAAGTGCAGTGGTAAGATAAACCTTCAGTGCAGTGCTAAGATAAACCTTCAGTGCAGTGCTAAGATAAACCTTCAGTGCAGTGCTAAGATAAACCTTCAGTGCAGTGCTAAGATAAACCTTCAGTGCAGTGCTAAGATAAACCTTGAGTGCAGTGCTAAGATAAACCTTCAGTGCAGTGCTAAGATAAACCTTGAGTGCAGTGCTAAGATAAACCTTGAGTGCAGTGCTAAGATAAACCTTGAGTGCAGTGCTAAGATAAACCTTCAGTGCAGTGCTAAGATAAACCTTCAGTGCAGTGCTAAGATAAACCTTCAGTGCAGTGCTAAGATAAACCTTCAGTGCAGTGCTAAGATAAACCTTCAGTGCAGTGCTAAGATAAACCTTGAGTGCAGTGCTAAGATAAACCTTGAGTGCAGTGCTAAGATAAACCTTGAGTGCAGTGCTAAGATAAACCTTCAGTGCAGTGCTAAGATAAACCTTGAGTGCAGTGCTAAGATAAACCTTCAGTGCAGTGCTAAGATAAACCTTCAGTGCAGTGCTAAGATAAACCTTCAGTGCAGTGCTAAGATAAACCTTCAGTGCAGTGCTAAGATAAACCTTCAGTGCAGTGCTAAGATAAACCTTCAGTGCAGTGCTAAGATAAACCTTGAGTGCAGTGCTAAGATAAACCTTCAGTGCAGTGCTAAGATAAACCTTCAGTGCAGTGCTAAGATAAACCTTCAGTGCAGTGCTAAGATAAACCTTCAGTGCAGTGCTAAGATAAACCTTGAGTGCAGTGCTAAGATAAACCTTCAGTGCAGTGCTAAGATAAACCTTCAGTGCAGTGCTAAGATAAACCTTCAGTGCAGTGCTAAGATAAACCTTCAGTGCAGTGCTAAGATAAACCTTCAGTGCAGTGCTAAGATAAACCTTCAGTGCAGTGCTAAGACAAACCTTCAGTGCAGTGCTAAGATAAACCTTCAGTGCAGTGCTAAGATAAACCTTGAGTGCAGTGCTAAGATAAACCTTCAGTGCAGTGCTAAGATAAACCTTCAGTGCAGTGCTAAGATAAACCTTCAGTGCAGTGCTAAGATAAACCTTGAGTGCAGTGCTAAGATAAACCTTCAGTGCAGTGCTAAGATAAACCTTCAGTGCAGTGCTAAGATAAACCTTCAGTGCAGTGCTAAGATAAACCTTCAGTGCAGTGCTAAGATAAACCTTCAGTGCAGTGGTGAGATAAACCTTGAGTGCAGTGCTAAGATGAACCTTCATTTCAGTGCTAAGATAAACCTTAAGTGCAGTGGTAAGATAAGCCTTGAGTGCAGTGCTAAGATAAACCTTCAGTGCAGTGCTAAGATAAACCTTCAGTGCAGTGCTAAGATAAACCTTGAGTGCAGTGCTAAGATAAACCTTCAGTGCAGTGCTAAGATAAACCTTCAGTGCAGTGCTAAGATAAACCTTCAGTGCAGTGCTAAGATGAACCTTCATTTCAGTGCTAAGATAAACCTTAAGTGCAGTGGTAAGATAAACCTTGAGTGCAGTGCTAAGATAAACCGACTGTCAGTTAATAATTTAAAACTTTAGGATTGCTTAACAGTTGAACCAAATATATTACCCTAAATAATGTCGAAAAGAATTTCTAGAATGTATCGTCAGATCAGATCAGATCGGACTCACAGGTAAGGACCCACGAGGGGCGAGGGGCGAGGGGCGAGGGGCTAGGGGCGAGTGGGGACAGTGCGAAGAATAGATGGTGAGAGGAATGTCTTGAGTTGAAGAGAGAAGAGTCAGGACTAGACCCAACTGCTAAGCAATGTATCGTCTTATTGCGTAACACATGATCTACATGTTGTAAATTTGTACATATATGTGTGTGAGTGTGTGTGTGTGTGTGTGTGTGTATGTGTGTGTGTATGTGTGTGTGTGTGTGTGTGTGTATGTGTGTATGAGTGTGTTAATCAGCGTAAAGTGAACCTGTCATCACGATAAGCTGGTTATTTATCTTAAGAAAATTAAAACAAGAAAATAATGGTTGACTGGAGGCAGAGTAATAGCAATACTACGGTGTCTGCTGTACCTTAATTTACTGACAAACATGAATATAATATAAGAAACATGTTAAGGCAGGGGAGTGAACATGCAGCGCTTTTAAGACATAGTTTGCAATTCTGGCTTATAAACCAAAGCAGATTACAAATCCGTTGCTGCGATAACACTGCGGAAATCAGCTTGAAGCTCACGAAATTATATACAGTATTTCACTTATGTTAAATTATAGTACCTATATTTAAGCTGAAATAAGTTTGGCAGGATTAAGGTAAATTACTCTATATTATGTTAATTTTAGCATGGATAGTTGAAGTAAAGTTAATTTTGGGGGTAAAACTAAATGTTTATATATATACTATACTAATTCATTATCTTTATTTAGGAATAAGACCAAAATTTCGAAAAAAAATTAGGGCAGCTCTGTTTGACCGACTCTGCCTCAAACAACAACATTTATACACATTAGGAGAGTTATATATGTTAGGATAGGAGATGATGAATATACTAGAAGAGGGAAGTTTATATAATAGTTTAAGAGCATGTGTAGACCACGTTAGGGTACTCTACACGTTATGGTAAGGTGTGTACACGCTAGGGCAATGTACACGTTATGGTAGGGTGTGTACACGTTATGGTAAGGTGTGTACACGCTAGGGCAATGTACACGTTATGGTAAGGTGTGTACACGCTAGGGCAATGTACACGTTATGGTAGGGTGTGTACACGTCTTGGTAGGAAGGTTCACATGCCTGCTGCTCCAGTGCTGGTCAGAGGAACTACAGCAGTCATCTTGACACCTGAAGCATCTGCCTCCACCACCAGCCTCTCTTCCGTCTTCTTCTGTGACGTAGAAAGTTCAGTATTACAAATTATGCTAAAAAATGGACTATTGCATTGATTTAATTTATTAAGTTTGAAGCCTCTCCATTACACGATGGCAATTAAGGCTGCATAGTACCTGTACACTACCTGACAATGATACTTTAATCTCTAGATTTTTTTTTTTTTGACGCACTGGCTGTCTCCCATTGAGGCAAGGTGACCCATAAAAGAAACACTTTCATCATCATTCACACTATCACTGTCTTGCCAGAGGATCGCAAATACGACAAATCAGATGTCCCTCTAAACAGCAAATATCCCAAACCTCTCCTTTAAAGTGCAGGCACTGTACTTCCAGCCTCCAAGACTCAAGTCCGGCTAACCGGTTTCCCTGTTACTAACACAAAAACTAAAAAAAAAATCCAAGTGTATGTTGCTTTTGTTACACAGAACTAGAGATATAAGCATCAGAATAAATACAAAGTTTAAACTTGCAAAATTAAATAGTTTACACAAAGTCCTACTCAGTTTAACAGCAGATAAACTCAGGACTGTCACAGTTATCCTGATGACATCCTACATGACACTAAAACTCTTGGTAAATGCATAAGGTGTCCAGTGGCTTGGTAGGTAATGTTCTCGCTTCACACACTTAATATCTTTGGTTCGATCACCGGTAAGGGATGAAACTTTAGAATGTGTTTCCTTGAGACACCTACTGTCCATGTTCACCTATTGATAAAATAGGTACCTGGGTGTTAGTGGACTGGTGTGTGTCGCATCCTGGGAACAAAATTGACCTAATTTGCGCGAAATGCTCAGCATAAGAAGCGACTTTCTATATAGTAGTATGTCATTGATGTCAGCTAGGTCTGTATACCTTGTACATGTACTTGTAGTAAATAAAGATTATTATTATATATCACAGTCTGATCATAAAAAATATCGTTGTCAATACATTCAAAAGATGTAGCAACATGCAGGTGAAGTTCCCGATTCAAAGAAATGAATTCTGACTTCAACTGCTTCGGATGAAATCTAATTTCCTCTCAGGTGCTGAGGAATAAGTCATGCGCAACAACTGCCGTCTTGAATAACGAAACGTTCTCCTGACAAGTGAAACGTTTCATTAATGAAGATGTCCAAGTGTTGCACACGTGTCTTACTTATCATGTAAAACATGTGTTGCATGTGTCTTATGTGTTTAGTGTTGCTTCAATAATAATAATAATAATAATAATAATAATAATAATAATAATAATTATTATTATTATTATTATTATTATTATTATTATTATTATTATTATTATTATTATAATGATAGACGAAAATAAAAATATCTTCATATTCCAGGAACAAATTAAATGAATCTTCTTACCGGGAAGAAGTAACGATGGAGTCTGCCAGTTGTTGTAGCAGCAAGGTGTATGGAGTGTCCCTCCATCATAGTAGTGATGGAGTACCCGCCCGGGTTATCCCAGGAGATGCGACCACCACGAGCACCCAACACCTTTATCTCAGGAGCTGTATGGTATAAAAAGTTAAGTAACTAAAAATACTCGAAGTTTAAAACGTATTCATTTTAGGTACAGCTAAAATTTTGAGATTTTAAATGCTGTATATTATTTTGTATACTGTTGTTTTCCTGGTATCAGAGCCGTATTAAGATTTTGTAGGCCTCTGGGCAACAGGTTGAGGCCGTCAGTGACATTTTCAAAAGGAAAAAAGGTAAATATATTTTAAATTTACTTTTACAAGGCTAACCACAATTAAAATTCAAATACATGCTATGTGTAATTCCTCGAAAACAAATTTCTCCAAAAAATCAGTAAATTGTAAGTTACTAACAATATCTCTGGAGGTCCTCCTGCTGGCGGAGGCTCCTGGGCTGCAGGACCTGGAGGTCCTCCTGCTAACGGAGGCTCCTGGGCTGCAGGACCTGGAGGTCCTCCTGCTGGCGGAGGCTCCTGGGCTGCAGGACCTGGAGGTCCTCCTGCTGGCGTAGGCTCCTGGGCTGCAGGACCTGGAGGTCCTCCTGCTGGCGGAGGCTCCTGGGCTGCAGGACCTGGAGGTCCTCCTGCTAACGGAGGCTCCTGGGCTGCAGGACCTGGAGGTCCTCCTGCTGGCGGAGGCTCCTGGGCTGCAGAACCTGGAGGTCCTCCTGCTAACATAGGTTCCTGGGCTGCAGGACCTGGAGGTCCTCCTGCTAACGGAGGCTCCTGGGCTGCAGGACCTGGAGGTCCTCCTGCTGGCGGAGGCTCCTGGGCTGCAGGACCTGGAGGTCCTCCTGCTAACGGAGGCTCCTGCGCTGCAGGACCTGGAGGTCCTCCTGCTGGCGGAGGATCCTGGGCTGCAGAACCTGGAGGTCCTCCTGCTAACGGAGGCTCCTGGGCTGCAGGACCTGGAGGTCCTCCTGCTAACGGAGACTCCTGGGCTGCAGAACCTGGAGGTCCTCCTGCTAATGGAGGCTCCTGGGCTGCAGAACCTGGAGGTCCTCCTGCTAACGGAGGCTCCTGGGCTGCAGGACCTGGAGGTCCTCCTGCTGGCGGAGGCTCCTGGGCTGCAGGACCTGGAGATCCTCCTGCTAACGGAGGCTCCTGGGCTGCAGGACCTGGAGGTCCTCCTGCTGGCGGAGGCTCCTGGGCTGCAGGACCTGGAGGTCCTCCTGCTAACGGAGGCTCCTGGGCTGCAGGACCTGGAGGTCCTCCTGCTGGCGGAGGCTCCTGGGCTGCAGAACCTGGAGGTCCTCCTGCTAACGGAGGCTCGTGGGCTACAGGACCTGGAGGTCCTCCTGCTAACGGAGACTCCTGGGCTGCAGAACCTGGAGGTCCTCCTGCTAACGGAGGCTCCTGGGCTGCAGGACCTGGAGGTTCTCCTGCTGGCGGAGGCTTCTGGGCTGCAGGACCTGGAGATCCTCCTGCTAACGGAGGCTCCTGGGCTGCAGGACCTGGAGGTCCTCCTGCTAACGGAGGCTCCTCGGCTGCAGGACCTGGAGGTCCTCCTGCTGGCGGAGGTTCCTGGGCTGCAGGACCTGGAGGTCCTCCTGCTAACGGAGGCTCCTGGGCTGCAGGACCTGGAGGACCTCCTGCTAACGGAGGCTCCTGGGCTGCAGGACCTGGAGGTCCTCCTGCTGGCGGAGGCTCCTGGGCTGCAGGACCTGGAGGTCCTCCTGCTAACGGAGGCTCCTGGGCTGCAGGACCTGGAGGTCCTCCTGCTGGCGGAGGCTCCTGGGCTGCAGGACCTGGAGGTCCTCTTGCTAACGGAGGCTCCTGGGCTGCAGGACCTGGAGGTCCTCCTGCTGGCGGACGCTCCTGGGCTGCAGGACCTGGAGGTCCTCCTGCTAACGGAGGCTCCTGGGCTGCAGGACCTGGAGGTCCTCCTGCTGGCGGAGGCTCCTGGGCTGCAGGACCTGGAGGTCCTCCTGCTGGCGGAGGCTCCTGGGCTGCAGGACCTGGAGGTCCTCCTGCTAACGGAGGCTCCGGGGCTGCAGGACCTGGAGGTCCTCCTGCTGGCGGAGGCTCCTGGGCTACAGGACCTGGAGGTCCTCCTGCTAACGGAGGCTCCTGGGCTGCAGCACCTGGAGGTCCTCCTGCTGGCGGAGGCTCCTGGGCTGCAGGACCTGGAGGTCCTCCTGCTAACGGAGGCTCCTGGGCTGCAGGACCTGGAGGTCCTCCTGCTAACGGAGGCTCCTGGGCTGCAGGACCTGGAGGTCCTCCTGCTAACGGAGGCTTCAAAGACCCCCTCACATATGGGTACTGTGGGCGGCCAGTCAGTTTTACGAGAGTGAGCAAGAGAGATAGGTACGGCTGTAAGGGCGCTCCCCACATTATCTGTAATTATACGTACTACCAGCCTACCAGACTACCCAATCCACGTGTTCGAACTCCCACATGATACCTGGGCTGCAGGACCTGGAGGTCCTCCTGCTAGCGGAGGTTCCTGGGCTGCAGGACCTGGAGGTCCTCCTGCTGGCGGAGGCTCCTGGGCTCCAGGACCTGGAGGTCCTCCTGCTAACGGAGGCTCCTGCGCTGCAGGACCTGGAAGTCCTCCTGCTGGAGGAGGATCCTGGGCTGCAGAACCTGGAGGTCCTCCTGCTAACGGAGGCTCCTGGGCTGCAGGACCTGGAGGTCCGCCTGCTAACGGAGACTCCTGGGCTGCAGAACCTGGAGGTCCTCCTGCTAACGGAGGCTCCTGGGCTGCAGAACCTGGAGGTCCTCCTGCTAACGGAGGCTCCTGGGCTGCAGGACCTGGAGGTCCTCCTGCTGGCGGAGGATCCTGGGCTGCAGGACCTGGAGATCCTCCTGCTAACGGAGGCTCCTGGGCTGCAGGACCTGGAGGTCCTCCTGCTGGCGGAGGCTCCTGGGCTGCAGGACCTGGAGGTCCTCCTGTTAACGGAGGCTCCTGGGCTGCAGGACCTGGAGGTCCTCCTGCTGGCGGAGGCTCCTGGGCTGCAGCACCTGGAGGTTCTCCTGCTAACGGAGGCTCCTGGGCTACAGTACCTGGAGGTCCTCCTGCTAACGGAGACTCCTGGGCTGCAGAACCTGGAGGTCCTCCTGCTAACGGAGGCTCCTGGGCTGCAGAACCTGGAGGTCCTCCTGCTAACGGAGGCTCCTGGGCTGCAGGACCTGGAGGTTCTCCTGCTGCCGGAGGCTTCTGGGCTGCAGGACCTGGAGATCCTCCTGCTAACGGAGGCTCCTGGGCTGCAGGACCTGGAGGTCCTCCTGCTAACGGAGGCTCCTCGGCTGCAGGACCTGGAGGTCCTCCTGCTGGCGGAGGCTCCTGGGCTGCAGGACCTGGAGGACCTCCTGCTGGCGGAGGCTCCTGGGCTGCAGGACCTGGAGGACCTCCTGCTAACGGAGGCTCCTGGGCTGCAGGACCTGGAGTTCCTCCTGCTGGCGGAGGCTCCTGGGCTGCAGGACCTGGAGGTCGTCCTGCTAACGGAGGCTCCTGGGCTGCAGGACCTGGAGGTCCTCCTGCTGGCGGAGGCTCCTGGGCTGCAGGACCTGGAGGTCCTCCTGCTAACGGAGGCTCCTGGGCTGCAGGACCTGGAGGTCCTCCTGCTGGCGGACGCTCCTGGGCTGCAGGACCTGGAGGTCCTCCTGCTAACGGAGGCTCCTGGGCTGCAGGACCTGGAGGTCCTCCTGCTGGCGGAGGCTCCAGGGCTGCAGGACCTGGAGGTCCTCCTGCTGGCGGAGGCTCCTGGGCTGCAGGACCTGGAGGTCCTCCTGCTAACGGAGGCTCCGGGGCTGCAGGACCTGGAGGTCCTCCTGCTGGCGGAGGCTCCTGGGCTGCAGGACCTGGAGGTCCTCCTGCTAACAGAGGCTCCTGGGCTGCAGGACCTGGAGGTCCTCCTGCTGGCGGAGGCACCTGGGCTGCAGGACCTGGAGGTCCTCCTGCTAACGGAGGCTCCTGGGCTACAGGACCTAGAGGTCCTCCTGCTAACGGAGGCTCCTGGGCTGCAGGACCTGGAGGTCCTCCTGCTAACGGAGGCTTCAAAGACCCCCTCACATATGGGTACTGTGGGCGGCCAGTCAGTTTTACGACAGTGAGCAAGAGAGATAGGTACGGCTGTAAGGGCGCTCCCCACATTCTCTGTAATTATACGTACTACCAGCCTACCAGACTACCTAATCCACGTGTTCGAACTCCCACATGATACCTGGGCTGCAGGACCTGGAGGTCCTCCTGCTAGCGGAGGTTCCTGGGCTGCAGGACCTGGAGGTCCTCCTGCTGGCTGAGATTCCTGGGCTGCAGGACCTGGAGGTCCTCCTGCTAACGGAGGCTTCTGGGCTGCAGGACCTGGAGGTCCTCCTGCTGGCGGAGGCTCCTGGGCTGCAGGACCTGGAGGCCCTCCTGCTAACGGAGGCTCCTGGGCTGCAGGACCTGGAAGTCCTCCTGCTGGCGGAGGCTCCTGGGCTGCAGGACCTGGAGGTCCTCCTGCTAACGGAGGCTCCTGGGCTGCAGGACCTGGAGGTCCTCCTGCTGGCGGAGGCTCCTGGGCTGCAGGACCTGGAGGTCCTCCTGCTAACGGAGGCTCCTGGGCTGCAGGACCTGGAGGTCCTTCTGCTAACGGAGGCTCCTGGGCTGCAGGACCTGGAGGACCTCCTGCTAACGGAGGCTCCTGGGCTGCAGGACCTGGAGGTCCTCCTGCTAACGGAGGCTCCTGGGCTGCAGGACCTGGAGATCCTCCTGCTAACGGAGGCTCCTGGGCTGCAGGACCTGGAGGTCCTCCTGCTGGCGGAGGCTCCTGGGCTGCAGGACCTGGAGGTCCTCCTGCTAACGGAGGCTCCTGGGCTGCAGGACCTGGAGGTCCTCCTGCTGGCGGACGCTCCTGGGCTGCAGGACCTGGAGGTCCTCCTGCTAACGGAGGCTCCTGGGCTGCAGGACCTGGAGGTCCTCCTGCTGGCGGAGGCTCCTGGGCTGCAGGACCTGGAGGTCCTCCTGCTGGCGGAGGCTCCTGGGCTGCAGGACCTGGAGGTCCTCATGCTAACGGAGGCTCCGGGGCTGCAGGACCTGGAGGTCCTCCTGCTGGCGGAGGCTACTGGGCTGCAGGACCTGGAGGTCCTCCTGCTAACGGAGGCTCCTGGGCTGCAGGACCTGGAGGTCCTCCTGCTGGCAGAGGCTCCCGGGCTGCAGGACCTGGAGGTCCTCCTGCTAACGGAGGCTCCAGGACCTGGAGGTCCTCCTGCTGGCGGAGGCTCCTGGGCTGCAGGACCTGGAGGTCCTCCTGCTAACGGAGGCTGCTGGGCTGCAGGACCTGGAGGTCCTCCTGCTAACGGAGGCTTCAAAGACCCCCTCACATATGGGTACTGTGGGCGGCCAGTCAGTTTTACGAGAGTGAGCAAGAGAGATAGGTACGGCAGTAAGGGCGCTCCCCACATTATCTGTAATTATACGTACTACCAGCCTACCAGACTACCCAATCCACGTGTTCGAACTCCCACATGATACCTGGGCTGCAGGACCTGGAGGTCCTCCTGCTAGCGGAGGTTCCTGGGCTGCAAGACCTGGAGGTCCTCCTGCTGGCGGAGATTCCTGGGCTGCAGGACCTGGAGGTCCTCCTGCTAACGGAGGCTCCTGGGCTGCAGGACCTGGAGGTCCTCCTGCTGGCGGAGGCTCCTGGGCTGCAGGACCTGGAGGCCCTCCTGCTAACATAGGCTCCTGGGCTGCAGGACCTGGAAGTCCTCCTGCTGGCGGAGGCTCCTGGGCTGCAGGACCTGGAGGTCCTCCTGCTCACGGAGGCTCCTGGGCTGCAGGACCTGGAGGTCCTCCTGCTGGCGGAGGCTCCTGGGCTGCAGGACCTGGAGGTCCTCCTGCTAACGGAGGCTCCTGGGCTGCAGGACCTGGAGGTCCTCCTGCTAACGGGGGCTCCTGGGCTGCAGGACCTGGAGGTCCTCCTGCTAACGGAGGCTCCTGGGATGCAGGACCTGGAGGTCCTCCTGCTAACGGAGACTCCTGGGACGCAGGACCTGGAGGTCCTCCTGCTAACGGAGGCTCCTGGGCTGCAGGACCTGGAGGTCCTCCTGCTAACGGAGGCTCCTGGGCTGCAGGACCTGGAGATCCTCCTGCTGGCGGAGGCTCCTATGCTGCAGGACCTGGAGGTCCTCCTGCTAACGGAGGCTCCTGGGCTGCAGGACCTGGAGGTAGTCCTGCTGTCGGAGGCTCCTGGGCTGCAGGACCTGGAGGTCCTCCTGCTAACGGAGGCTCCTGGGCTGCAGGACCTGGAGGTACTCCTGCTGGCGGAGGCTCCTGGGCTGCAGGACCTGGAGGTCCTCCTGCTGGCGGAGGTTCCTGGGCTGCAGGACCTGGAGGTCCTCCTGCTGGCGGAGGTTCCTGGGCTGCAGGACCTGGAGGTCCTCCTGCTGGCGGAGGTTCCTGGGCTGCAGGACCTGAAGGTCCTCCTGCTAACGGAGGCACCTGAGCTGCAGGACCTGGAGGTCCTCCTGCTGGCGGAGGCTCCTGGGCTGCAGGACTTGGAGGTCCTCCTGCTAACGGAGGCTCCTGGGCTGCAGGACCTGGAGGTCCTCCTGCTAACGGAGGCTCCTGGGCTGCAGGACCTGGAGGACCTCCTGCTAACGGAGGCTCCTGGGCTGCAGGACCTGGAGGACCTCCTGCTAACGGAGGCTCATGGGCTGCAGGACCTGGAGGTCCTCCTGCTGGCGGAGGCTCCTGGGCTGCAGGACCTGGAGGTCCTCCTGCTAACGGAGGCTCCTGGGCTGCAGGTCCTGGAGGTCCTCCTGCTGGCGGAGGCTCCTGGGCAGCAGGACCTGGAGGTCCTCCTGCTAACGGAGGCTCCTGGGCTGCAGGACCTGGAGGTCCTCCTGCTGGCGGACGCTCCTGGGCTGCAGGACCTGGAGGTCCTCCTGCTAACGGAGGCTCCTGGGCTGCAGGACCTGGAGGTCCTCCTGCTGGCGGAGGCTCCTGGGCTGCAGGACCTGGAGGTCCTCATGCTAACGGAGGCTCCGGGGCTGCAGGACCTGGAGGTCCTCCTGCTGGCGGAGGCTACTGGGCTGCAGGACCTGGAGGTCCTCCTGCTAACGGAGGCTCCTGGGCTGCAGGACCTGGAGGTCCTCCTGCTGGCGGAGGCTCCTGGGCTGCAGGACCTGGAGGTCCTCCTGCTAACGGAGGCTCCAGTACCTGGAGGTCCTCCTGCTGGCGGAGGCTCCTGGGCTGCAGGACCTGTAGGTCCTCCTGCTAACGGAGGCTCCTGGGCTGCAGGACCTGGAGGTCCTCCTGCTAACGGAGGCTTCAAAGACCCCCTCACATATGGGTACTGTGGGCGGCCAGTCAGTTTTACGAGAGTGAGCAAGAGAGATAGGTACGGCTGTAAGGGCGCTCCCCACATTATCTGTAATTATACGTACTACCAGCCTACCAGACTACCCAATCCACGTGTTCGAACTCCCACATGATACCTGGGCTGCAGGACCTGGAGGTCCTCCTGCTAGCGGAGGTTCCTGGGCTGCAGGACCTGGAGGTCCTCCTGCTGGCGAAGATTCCTGGGCTGCAGGACCTGGAGGTCCTCCTGCTAACGGAGGCTCCTGAGCTGCAGGACCTGGAGGTCCTCCTGCTGGCGGAGGCTCGTGGGCTGCAGGACCGGGAGGCCCTCCTGCTAACGGAGGCTCCTGGGCTGCAGGACCTGGAAGTCCTCCTGCTGGCGGAGACTCCTGGGCTGCAGGACCTGGAGGTCCTCCTGCTAACGGAGGCTCCTGGGCTGCAGGACCTGGAGGTCCTCCTGCTGGCGGAGGCTCCTGGGCTGCAGGACCTGGAGGTCCTCCTGCTAACGGAGGCTCCTGGGCTGCAGAACCTGGAGGTCCTCCTGCTAACGGAGGCTCCTGGGCTGCAGGACCTGGAGGTCCTCCTGCTAACGGAGGCTCCTGGGATGCAGGACCTGGAGGTCCTCCTGCTAACGGAGACTCCTGGGCTGCAGGACCTGGAGGTCCTCCTGCTAACGGAGGCTCATGGCCTGCAGGACCTGGAGGTCTTCCTGCTAACGGAGGCTCCTGGGCTGCAGGAAATGGAGGTCCTCCTGCTGGCGGAGGCTCCTGGGCTGCAGGACCTGGAGGTCCTCCTGCTAACGGAGGCTCCTGGGCTGCAGGACCTGGAGGTAGTCCTGCTGGCGGAGGCTCCTGGGCTGCAGGACCTGGAGGTCCTCCTGCTAACGGAGGCTCCTGGGCTGCAGGACTTGGAGGTCCTCCTGCTAACGGAGGCTCCTGGGCTGCAGGACCTGGAGGTTCTCCTGCTGGCGGAGGTTTCTGGGCTGCAGGACCTGGAGGTCCTCCTGCTGGCGGAGGTTCCTGGGCTGCAGGACCTGGAGGTCCTCCTGCTGGCGGAGGTTCCTGGGCTGCAGGACCTGGAGGTCCTCCTGCTGGCGGAGGTTCCTGGGCTGCAGGACCTGGAGGTCCTCCTGCTAACGGAGGCTCCTGGGCTGCAGGACCTGGAAGTCCTCCTGCTGGCGGAGGCTCCTGGGCTGCAGAACCTGGAGGTCCTCCTGCTAACGGAGGCTCCTGGGCTGCAGGACCTGGAGGTCCTCCTGCTGGTGGAGGCTCCTGGGCTGCAAGACCTGGAGGTCCTCCTGCTAACGGAGGCTCCTGGGCTGCAGGACCTGCAGGTCCTCCTGCTGGCGGAGGCTCCTGGGCTGCAGGACCTGGAGGTCCTCCTGCTAACGGAGGCTCCTGGGCTGCAGGACCTGGAAGTCCTCCTGCTGGCGGAGGCTCCTGGGCTGCAGGACCTGGAGGTCCTCCTGCTAACGAAGGCTCCTGGGCTGCAGGACCTGGAGGTCCTCCGGCTGGCGGAGGCTCCTGGGCTGCAGGACCTGGAGGTCCTCCTGCTAACGGAGGCTCCTGGGCTGCAGGACCTGGAGGTCCTCCTGCTAACGGAGGCTCCTGGGCTGCAGAACCTGGAGGTCCTCCTGCTAACGGAGGCTCCTGGGCTGCAGGACCTGGAGGTCCTCCTGCTAACGGAGACTCCTGGGCTGCAGGACCTGGAGGTCCTCCTGCTAACGGAGGCTCCTGGGCTGCAGGACCTGGAGGTCCTCCAGCTAACGGAGGCTCCTGGTCTGCAGGACCTGGAGGTCCTCCTGCTAACGGAGGCTCCTGGGCTGCAGGACCTGGAGGTCCTCCTGCTGGCGGAGGCTCCTGGGCTGCAGGACCTGGAGGTCCTCCTGCTAACGGAGGCTCCTGGGCTGCAGGACCTGGAGGTCCTCCTGCTGGCGGAGGCTCCTGGGCTGCAGGACCTGGAGGTCCTCCTGCTAACGGAGGCTCCTGGGCTGCAGGACCTGGAGGTCCTCCTGCTAACGGAGGCTCCTGGGCTGCAGGACCTGGAGGTCCTCCTGCTAACGGAGGCTCCTGGGCTGCAGGACCTGGAGGTCCTCCTGCTAACGGAGGCTCCAGTACCTGGAGGTCCTCCTGCTGGCGGAGGCTCCTGGGCTGCAGGACCTGTAGGTCCTCCTGCTAACGGAGGCTCCTGGGCTGCAGGACCTGGAGGTCCTCCTGCTAACGGAGGCTTCAAAGACCCCCTCACATATGGGTACTGTGGGCGGCCAGTCAGTTTTACGAGAGTGAGCAAGAGAGATAGGTACGGCTGTAAGGGCGCTCCCCACATTATCTGTAATTATACGTACTACCAGCCTACCAGACTACCCAATCCACGTGTTCGAACTCCCACATGATACCTGGGCTGCAGGACCTGGAGGTCCTCCTGCTAGCGGAGGTTCCTGGGCTGCAGGACCTGGAGGTCCTCCTGCTGGCGAAGATTCCTGGGCTGCAGGACCTGGAGGTCCTCCTGCTAACGGAGGCTCCTGAGCTGCAGGACCTGGAGGTCCTCCTGCTGGCGGAGGCTCGTGGGCTGCAGGACCGGGAGGCCCTCCTGCTAACGGAGGCTCCTGGGCTGCAGGACCTGGAAGTCCTCCTGCTGGCGGAGACTCCTGGGCTGCAGGACCTGGAGGTCCTCCTGCTAACGGAGGCTCCTGGGCTGCAGGACCTGGAGGTCCTCCTGCTGGCGGAGGCTCCTGGGCTGCAGGACCTGGAGGTCCTCCTGCTAACGGAGGCTCCTGGGCTGCAGAACCTGGAGGTCCTCCTGCTAACGGAGGCTCCTGGGCTGCAGAACCTGGAGGTCCTCCTGCTAACGGAGGCTCCTGGGATGCAGGACCTGGAGGTCCTCCTGCTAACGGAGTCTCCTGGGCTGCAGGACCTGGAGGTCCTCCTGCTAACGGAGGCTCATGGCCTGCAGGACCTGGAGGTCTTCCTGCTAACGGAGGCTCCTGGGCTGCAGGAAATGGAGGTCCTCCTGCTGGCGGAGGCTCCTGGGCTGCAGGACCTGGAGGTCCTCCTGCTAACGGAGGCTCCTGGGCTGCAGGACCTGGAGGTAGTCCTGCTGGTGGAGGCTCCTGGGCTGCAAGACCTGGAGGTCCTCCTGCTAACGGAGGCTCCTGGGCTGCAGGACTTGGAGGTCCTCCTGCTAACGGAGGCTCCTGGGCTGCAGGACCTGGAGGTTCTCCTGCTGGCGGAGGTTTCTGGGCTGCAGGACCTGGAGGTCCTCCTGCTGGCGGAGGTTCCTGGGCTGCAGGACCTGGAGGTCCTCCTGCTGGCGGAGGTTCCTGGGCTGCAGGACCTGGAGGTCCTCCTGCTGGCGGAGGTTCCTGGGCTGCAGGACCTGGAGGTCCTCCTGCTAACGGAGGCACCTGGGCTGCAGGACCTGGAAGTCCTCCTGCTGGCGGAGGCTCCTGGGCTGCAGAACCTGGAGGTCCTCCTGCTAACGGAGGCTCCTGGGCTGCAGGACCTGGAGGTCCTCCTGCTGGTGGAGGCTCCTGGGCTGCAAGACCTGGAGGTCCTCCTGCTAACGGAGGCTCCTGGGCTGCAGGACCTGCAGGTCCTCCTGCTGGCGGAGGCTCCTGGGCTGCAGGACCTGGAGGTCCTCCTGCTCACGGAGGCTCCTGGGCTGCAGGACCTGGAAGTCCTCCTGCTGGCGGAGGCTCCTGGGCTGCAGGACCTGGAGGTCCTCCTGCTAACGGAGGCTCCTGGGCTGCAGGACCTGGAGGTCCTCCGGCTGGCGGAGGCTCCTGGGCTGCAGGACCTGGAGGTCCTCCTGCTAACGGAGGCTCCTGGGCTGCAGGACCTGGAGGTCCTCCTGCTAACGGAGGCTCCTGGGCTGCAGAACCTGGAGGTCCTCCTGCTAACGGAGGCTCCTGGGCTGCAGGACCTGGAGGTCCTCCTGCTAACGGAGACTCCTGGGCTGCAGGACCTGGAGGTCCTCCTGCTAACGGAGGCTCCTGGGCTGCAGGACCTGGAGGTCCTCCAGCTAACGGAGGCTCCTGGTCTGCAGGACCTGGAGATCCTCCTGCTAACGGAGGCTCCTGGGCTGCAGGACCTGGAGGTCCTCCTGCTGGCGGAGGCTCCTGGGCTGCAGGACCTGGAGGTCCTCCTGCTAACGGAGGCTCCTGGGCTGCAGGACCTGGAGGTCCTCCTGCTGGCGGAGGCTCCTGGGCTGCAGGACCTGGAGGTCCTCCTGCTAACGGAGGCTCCTGGGCTGCAGGACCTGGAGGTCCTCCTGCTAACGGAGGCTCCTGGGCTGCAGGACCTGGAGGTCCTCCTGCTAACGGAGGCTCCTGGGCTGCAGGACCTGGAGGTCCTCCTGCTGACGGAGGTTCTTGGGCTGCAGGACCTGGAGGTCCTCCTGCTGCCGGAGGTTCCTGGACTGCAGGACCTGGAGGTCCTCCTGCTGGCGGAGGTTCCTGGGCTGAAGGACCAGGAGGTACTCCTGCTGGCGGAGGTTCCTGGGCTGCAGGACGTGGAGGTCCTCCTGCTAACGGAGGCACCTGGGCTGCAGGACCTGGAGGTCCTCCTGCTGGCGGAGGCTCCTGGGCTGCAGGATCTGGAGGTCCTCCTGCTAACGGAGGCTCCTGGGCTGCAGGACCTGGAGGTCCTCCTGCTGGCGGAGGCTCCTGGGCTGCAGGACCTGGAGGTCCTCCTGCTAACGGAGGCTCCTGGGCTGCAGGACCTGGAGGTCCTCCTGCTAACATAGGTTCCTTTGCTGCAGGACCTGGAGACCTTCCTGCTAACATAGGTTCCAGGGCTGCAGGACCTGGAGGTCCTTCTGCTAACATAGGTTCCTCGGCTGCAGGACCTGGAGGCCCTCCTGCTAACATAGGTTCCTGGGCTGCAGGACCTGGAGGCCTTCCTGCTAACATAGGTTCCTGGGCTGTAGGACCTGGAGGCCCTCCTGCTAACATAGGTTCCTGGGCTGCAGGACCTGGAGGTCCTCCTGCTAACGGAGGCTCCTGGGCTGCAGCACCTGGAGGCCTTCCTGCTAACATAGGTTCCTGGGCTGCAGGACCTGGAGGTCCTCCTGCTAACATAGGTTCCTGGACTGCAGGACCTCGAGGCCTTCCTGCTAACATAGGTTCCAGGGCTGCAGGACCTGGAGGCCCTTCTGCTAACATAGGTTCCTGGGCTGCAGGACCTGTAGGCACTTCTGCTAACATAGGTTCCTGGGCTGCAGGACCTGGAGGCCCTCCTGCTAACATAGGCTCCTGGGCTGCAGGACCTGGAGGTCCTCCTGCTAACGGAGGCTCCTGGGCTGCAGGACCTGGAGGCCCTCCTGCTAACATAGGTTCCTGGGATGCAAGACCTGGAGGTCCTCCTGCTAACGGAGGCTCCTGGGCTGCAGGACCTGGAAGCCCTCCTGCTAACATAGGTTCCTCGGCTGCAGGACCTGGAGGCCTTCCTGCTAGCATAGGTTCCTGGGCTGCAGGACCTGGAGGCCCTCTTGCTAACATAGGCTCCTGGGCTGCAGGACCTGGAGGTCCTCCTGCTAACGGAGGCTCCTGGGCTGCAGGACCTGGAGGTCCTCCTGCTAACGGAGGCTCCAGGGCTGCAGGACCTGGCGGCCCTCCTGCTAACATAGGTTCCTGGGCTGCAGGACCTGGAATCCCTCCTGCTAACATAGGTTCCTGGGCTGCAGGACCTGGAGGCCCTCCTGCTAACATAGGTTCCTGGGCTGCAGGACCTGGAGGCCCTCCTGCTAACATAGGTTTCTGGGCTGCAGGACCTGGAGGTCCTCCTGCTAACATAGGTTCATGGGCTGCAGGACCTGGAGGCCCTCCTACTAACATAGGTTCCTGGGCTGCAGGACCTGGAGGCCTTCCTGCTAACATAGGTACCTGGGCTGCAAGACCTGGAGGCCTTCCTGCTAACATAGGTTCCTGGGCTGCAGGACCTGGACGCCCTCCTGCTAACATAGGTTCCTTGGCTGCAAGACCTGGAGGCCCTCCTGCTGACATAGGTTCCTGGGCTGCAGGACATGGAGGCCCTCCTGCTAACATAGGTTCCTGGGCTGCAGGACCTGGAGGTCCTCCTGCTAACGGAGGCTCCTGGGCTGCAGGACCTAGAGGTCCTCCTGCTAACGGAGACTCCTGGGCGGCAGGACCTGGAGGTCCTCCTGCTAACGGAGGCTCCTGGTCTGCAGGACCTGGAGGTCCTCCTGCTAACGGAGGCTCCTGGGCTGCAGGACCTGGAGGTCCTCCTGCTAACGAAGGCTCCTGGGCTGCAGGACCTGGAGGTACTCCTGCTAACGGAGGCTCCTGGGCTGCAAGACCTGGAGGTCCTCCTGCTAACATAGGTTCATGGGCTACAGGAACTGGAGGCATTCCTGCTAACATAGGCTCCTGGGCTGCAGGACCTGGAGGTCCTCCTGCTAACGGAGGCTCCTGGGCTGCAGGACCTGGAGGTCTTCCTGCTAACGGAGGCTCCTGGGCTGCAAGACCTGGAGGTCCTCCTGCTAACATAGGTTCCTGGGCTGCAGGACCTGGAGGCCCTCCTGCTAACATAGGTTCCTGGGCTGCAGGACCTGGAGGTCCTCCTGCTAACATAGCTTCCTGGGCTGCAGGACCTGGAGGTCCTCCTGCTAACATAGGTTCCTGGGCTGCAGGACCCGGAGGTCCTCCTGCTAACATAGGTTCCTGGGCTGCAGGACCTGGAGGTCCTCCTGCTAACATAGGTTCCTAGGCTGCAGGACCTGGAGGTCCTCCTGCTAACATAGGTTCCTGGGCTGCAGGACCTGGAGGTCCTCCTGCTAACATAGGTTCCAGGGCTGCTGGACCTGGAGGCCCTTCTGCTAACATAGGTTCCTGGGCTGCAGGACCAGGAGGCCTTCCTGCTAACATAGGTTCCTGGGCTGCAGGACCTGGAGGACCTCCTGCTAACATAGGTTCCTGGGCTGCAGGACCTGGAGGTCCTCCTGCTAACGGAGGCTCCTGGGCTGCAGGACCTGTAGGCCCTCCTGCTAACATAGGTTCCTGGGCTGCAGGACCTGGAGATCCTCCTGCTAAGATAGGTTCCTGGACTGAAGGACCTGGAGGCCTTCCTGCTAACATAGGTTCCAGGGCTGCAGGACCTAGAGGCCCTCCTGCTAACATAGGTTCCTGGGCTGCAGGATATGGAGGCCCTTCTGCTAACATAGGCTCCTGGGCTGCAGGACCTGGAGGTCCTCCTGCTAACGGAGGTTCCTGGGCTGCAAGACCTGGAGGCCCTCCTGCTAACATAGGTTCCTGGGCTGCAGGACCTGGAGGTCCTCCTGCTAACGGAGGCTCCTGGGCTGCAGGAACTGGAGGTCCTCCTGCTAACATAGGTTCCTGGGCTGCAGGACCTGGAGGCCCTCCTGCTAACATAGGTTCCTGGGCTGCAGGACCTGGAAGCCGTCCTGCTAACATAGGTTCCTGGGCTGCAGGACCTGGAGGCCCTCCTGCTAACATAGGTTTCCGGGCTGCAGGACCTGGAGGTCCTCCTGCTAACGTAGGTTCCTGGGCTGCAGGACCTGGAGGCCCTTCTGCTAACATAGGTTCCTGGGCTTCAGGAACTGGAGGCCCTCCTGCTAACATAGGTTCCTGGGCTGCAGGATCTGGAGGCCTTCCTGCTAACGTAGGTTCCTGGGCTGCAGGACCTGGAGTCCTTCCTGCTAACATAGGTTCCTGGGCTGCAGGACCTGGAGTCCTTCCTGCTAACATAGGTTCCTGGGCTGCAGGACCTGGAGGCCCTCCTGCTAACATAGGTTCCAGGGCTGCAGGACCTGGAGGTCCTCCTGCTAACGGAGGCTCCTGGGCTGCAGGACCTGGAGGCCCTCCAGCTAACATAGGTTCCTGGGCTGCAGGACCTGGAGGTCCTCGTGCTAACATAGGTTCCTGGACTGAAGGACCTGGAGGACTTCCTGCTAACATAGTTTCCAGGGCTGCAGGACCTGGAGGCCCTTCTGCTAACATAGGTTCCTGGGCTGCAGGACCTGGAGGCCCTTTTGCTAACATAGGTTCCTGGGCTGCAGGACCTGGAGGCCTTTCTGCTAACATAGGTTCCTGGGCTGCAGGACCTGGAGGCCCTCCTGCTAACATAGGCTCTTGGACTGCAGGACCTGAAGGTCCTCCTGCTAACATAGGTTCCTGGGCTGCAGGACCTGGAGGTCCTCCTGCTAACGGAGGCTCCTGGGCTGCAGGACCTGGAGGCCCTCCAGCTAACGTAGGTTCCTGGGTTGCAGGACCTGGAGGTCCTCCTGTTAACATAGGTTCCAGGACTGCAGGACCTGGAGGCCTTCCTGCTAACATAGGTTCCAGGGCTGCAGGACCTGGAGGCCCTTCTGCTAACATAGGTTCCTGGGCTGCAGGAGCTGGAGGCCCTCCTGCTAACATAGGTTCCTGGGCTGCAGAACCTCGAAGCCTTCCTGCTAACATAGGTTCCTGGGCTGCAGGTCCTGGAGGCCCTCCTGCTAACATAGGCTCCTGGGCTGCAGGACCTGGAGGTCCTCCTGCTAACGGAGGCTCCTGGGCTGCAGGACCTGGGGGCTCTCCTGCTAACATAGGTTCCTGGGCTGCAGGACCTGGAGGTCCTCCTACTAACGGAGGCTCCTGGGCTGCAGGACCTGGAAGCCCTCCTGCTAACATAGGTTCCTGGGCTGCAGGACCTGGAGGCCTTCCTGCTAACATAGGTTCCTGGGCTGCAGGACCTGGAGGCCCTCCTGCTAACATAGGCTCATGGGTTGCAGGACCTGGAGGTCCTCCTGCTAACGGAGGCTCCTGGGCTGCAGGACCTGGAGGCTCTCCTGCTAACATAGGTTCCTGTGCTGCAGGACCTGGAGGTCCTCCTGCTAACATAGGTTCCTGGACTGCAGGACCTGGAGGCCTTCTTGCTAACATAGGTTCCAGGGCTGCAGGACCTGGAGGCCCTTCTGCTAACATAGGTTCCTGGGCTGCAGGAGCTGGAGGCCCTCCTGCTAACATAGGTTCCTGGGCTGCAGGACCTGGAGGCCCTCCTGCTAACATAGGTTCCTGGGCTGCAGGACCTGGAGGCCTTCCTGCTAATATAGGTTCCTGGGCTGCATGACCTGGAGACCTTCCTGCTAACATAGGTTCCAGGCCTGCAGGACCTGGAGGCCCTTCTGCTAACATAGGTTCCTGGGCTGCAGGACCTGGAGGCCCTCCTGCTAACATAGGTTCCTGGGCTGCAGGACCTGGAGGCCCTCCTGCTAACATAGGTTCCTGGGCTGCAGGACCTGGAGTCCCTCCTGCTAACATAGGTTTCTGGGCTGCAGGACCTGGAGGCCCTCCTGCTAACATAGGTTCCTGGGCTGCAGGACCTGGAGGCCTTCCTGCTAACATAGGTTCCTGGGCTGTAGGACCTGGAGGCCCTCCTGCTAACATAGGTTCCTGGGCTGCAGGACCTGGAGGTACTCCTGCTAACGGAGGCTCCTGGGCTGCAGCACCTGGAGGCCTTCCTGCTAACATAGGTTCCTGGGCTGCAGGACCTGGAGGTCCTCCTGCTAACATAGGTTCCTGGACTGCAGGACCTCGAGGCCTTAATGCTAACATAGGTTCCAGGGCTGCAGGACCTGGAGGCCCTTCTGCTAACATAGGTTCCTGGGCTGCAGGACCTGTAGGCACTTCTGCTAACATAGGTTCCTGGGCTGCAGGACCTGGAGGCCCTCCTGCTAACATAGGCTCCTGGGCTGCAGGACCTGGAGGTCCTCCTGCTAACGGAGGCTCCTGGGCTGCAGGACCTGGAGGCCCTCCTGCTAACATAGGTTCCTGGGATGCAAGACCTGGAGGTCCTCCTGCTAACGGAGGCTCCTGGGCTGCAGGACCTGGAAGCCCTCCTGCTAACATAGGTTCCTAGGCTGCAGGACCTGGAGGCCTTCCTGCTAGCATAGGTTCCTGGGCTGCAGGACCTGGAGGCCCTCCTGCTAACATAGGCTCCTGGGCTGCAGGACCTGGAGGTCCTCCTGCTAACGGAGGCTCCTGGGCTGCAGGACCTGGAGGTCCTCCTGCTAACGGAGGCTCCAGGGCTGCAGGACCTGGCGGCCCTCCTGCTAACATAGGTTCCTGGGCTGCAGGACCTGGAATCCCTCCTGCTAACATAGGTTCCTGGGCTGCAGGACCTGGAGGCCCTCCTGCTAACATAGGTTCCTGGGCTGCAGGACCTGGAGGCCCTCCTGCTAACATAGGTTTCTGGGCTGCAGGACCTGGAGGTCCTCCTGCTAACATAGGTTCATGGGCTGCAGGACCTGGAGGCCCTCCTACTAACATAGGTTCCTGGGCTGCAGGACCTGGAGGCCTTCCTGCTAACATAGGTACCTGGGCTGCAAGACCTGGAGGCCTTCCTGCTAACATAGGTTCCTGGGCTGCAGGACCTGGACGCCCTCCTGCTAACATAGGTTCCTGGGCTGCAAGACCTGGAGGCCCTCCTGCTGACATAGGTTCCTGCGCTGCAGGACATGGAGGCCCTCCTGCTAACATAGGTTCCTGGGCTGCAGGACCTGGAGGTCCTCCTGCTAACGGAGGCTCCTGGGCTGCAGGACCTAGAGGTCCTCCTGCTAACGGAGACTCCTGGGCGGCAGGACCTGGAGGTCCTCCTGCTAACGGAGGCTCCTGGGCTGCAGGACCTGGAGGTCCTCCTGCTAACGGAGGCTCCTGGGCTGCAGGACCTGGAGGTCCTCCTGCTAACGGAGGCTCCTGGGCTGCAGGACCTGGAGGTACTCCTGCTAACGGAGGCTCCTGGGCTGCAAGACCTGGAGGTCCTCCTGCTAACATAGGTTCATGGGCTACAGGAACTGGAGGCATTCCTGCTAACATAGGCTCCTGGGCTGCAGGACCTGGAGGTCCTCCTGCTAACGGAGGCTCCTGGGCTGCAGGACCTGGAGGTCTTCCTGCTAACGGAGGCTCCTGGGCTGCAAGACCTGGAGGTCCTCCTGCTAACATAGGTTCCTGGGCTGCAGGACCTGGAGGCCCTCCTGCTAACATAGGTTCCTGGGCTGCAGGACCTAGAGGTCCTCCTGCTAACATAGCTTCCTGGGCTGCAGGACCTGGAGGTCCTCCTGCTAACATAGGTTCCTGGGCTGCAGGACCCGGAGGTCCTCCTGCTAACATAGGTTCCTGGGCTGCAGGACCTGGAGGTCCTCCTGCTAACATAGGTTCCTAGGCTGCAGGACCTGGAGGTCCTCCTGCTAACATAGGTTCCTGGGCTGCAGGACCTGGAGGTCCCCCTGCTAACATAGGTTCCAGGGCTGCTGGACCTGGAGGCCCTTCTGCTAACATAGGTTCCTGGGCTGCAGGACCAGGAGGCCTTCCTGCTAACATAGGTTCCTGGGCTGCAGGACCTGGAGGACCTCCTGCTAACATAGGTTCCTGGGCTGCAGGACCTGGAGGTCCTCCTGCTAACGGAGGCTCCTGGGCTGCAGGACCTGTAGGCCCTCCTGCTAACATAGGTTCCTGGGCTGCAGGACCTGGAGATCCTCCTGCTAACATAGGTTCCTGGACTGAAGGACCTGGAGGCCTTCCTGCTAACATAGGTTCCAGGGCTGCAGGACCTAGAGGCCCTCCTGCTAACATAGGTTCCTGGGCTGCAGGACCTGGAGGCCTTCCTGCTAACATAGGTTCCTGGGCTGCAGGATATGGAGGCCCTTCTGCTAACATAGGCTCCTGGGCTGCAGGACCTGGAGGTCCTCCTGCTAACGGAGGCTCCTGGGCTGCAGGACCTGGGGGCTCTCCTGCTAACATAGGTTCCTGGGCTGCAGGACCTGGAGGTCCTCCTGCTAACGGAGGTTCCTGGGCTGCAAGACCTGGAGGCCCTCCTGCTAACATAGGTTCCTGGGCTGCAGGACCTGGAGGTCCTCCTGCTAACGGAGGCTCCTGGGCTGCAGGAACTGGAGGTCCTCCTGCTAACATAGGTTCCTGGGCTGCAGGACCTGGAGGCCCTCCTGCTAACATAGGTTCCTGGGCTGCAGGACCTGGAAGCCGTCCTGCTAACATAGGTTCCTGGGCTGCAGGACCTGGAGGCCCTCCTGCTAACATAGGTTTCTGGGCTGCAGGACCTGGAGGTCCTCCTGCTAACGTAGGTTCCTGGGCTGCAGGACCTGGAGGCCCTTCTGCTAACATAGGTTCCTGGGCTTCAGGAACTGGAGGCCCTCCTGCTAACATAGGTTCCTGGGCTGCAGGATCTGGAGGCCTTCCTGCTAACGTAGGTTCCTGGGCTGCAGGACCTGGAGTCCTTCCTGCTAACATAGGTTCCTGGGCTGCAGGACCTGGAGTCCTTCCTGCTAACATAGGTTCCTGGGCTGCAGGACCTGGAGGCCCTCCTGCTAACATAGGTTCCAGGGCTGCAGGACCTGGAGGTCCTCCTGCTAACGGAGGCTCCTGGGCTGCAGGACCTGGAGGCCCTCCAGCTAACATAGGTTCCTGGGCTGCAGGACCTGGAGGTCCTCCTGCTAACATAGGTTCCTGGACTGCAGGACCTGGAGGACTTCCTGCTAACATAGTTTCCAGGGCTGCAGGACCTGGAGGCCCTTCTGCTAACATAGGTTCCTGGGCTGCAGGACCTGGAGGCCCTTTTGCTAACATAGGTTCCTGGGCTGCAGGACCTGGAGGCCTTTCTGCTAACATAGGTTCCTGGGCTGCAGGACCTGGAGGCCCTCCTGCTAACATAGGCTCATGGACTGCAGGACCTGAAGGTCCTCCTGCTAACATAGGTTCCTGGGCTGCAGGACCTGGAGGTCCTCCTGCTAACGGAGGCTCCTGGGCTGCAGGACCTGGAGGCCCTCCAGCTAACGTAGGTTCCTGGGTTGCAGGACCTGGAGGTCCTCCTGCTAACATAGGTTCCTGGACTGCAGGACCTGGAGGCCTTCCTGCTAACATAGGTTCCAGGGCTGCAGGACCTGGAGGCCCTTCTGCTAACATAGGTTCCTGGGCTGCAGGAGCTGGAGGCCCTCCTGCTAACATAGGTTCCTGAGCTGCAGAACCTCGAAGCCTTCCTGCTAACATAGGTTCCTGGGCTGCAGGTCCTGGAGGCCCTCCTGCTAACATAGGCTCCTGGGCTGCAGGACCTGGAGGTCCTCCTGCTAACGGAAGCTCCTGGGCTGCAGGACCTGGGGGCTCTCCTGCTAACATAGGTTCCTGGGCTGCAGGACCTGGAGGTCCTCCTACTAACGGAGGCTCCTGGGCTGCAGGACCTGGAAGCCCTCCTGCTAACATAGGTTCCTGGGCTGCAGGACCTGGAGGCCTTCCTGCTAACATAGGTTCCTGGGCTGCAGGACCTGGAGGCCCTCCTGCTAACATAGGCTCATGGGTTGCAGGACCTGGAGGTCCTCCTGCTAACGGAGGCTCCTGGGCTGCAGGACCTGGAGGCTCTCCTGCTAACATAGATCCTGTGCTGCAGGACCTGGAGGTCCTCCTGCTAACATAGGTTCCAGGGCTGCAGGACCTGGAGGCCCTTCTGCTAACATAGGTTCCTGGGCTGCAGGAGCTGGAGGCCCTCCTGCTAACATAGGTTCCTGGGCTGCAGGACCTGGAGGCCCTCCTGCTAACATAGGTTCCTGGGCTGCAGGACCTGGAGGCCTTCCTGCTAATATAGGTTCCTGGGCTGCATGACCTGGAGACCTTCCTGCTAACATAGGTTCCAGGCCTGCAGGACCTGGAGGCCTTCCTGCTAATATAGGTTCCTGGGCTGCAGGACCTGGAGACCTTCCTGCTAACATAGGTTCCAGGCCTGCAGGACCTGGAGGCCCTCCTGCTTACATAGGTTCCTGGGCTGCAGGACCTGGAGGCCCTCCTGCTAACATAGGTTCCTGGGCTGCAGGACCTGGAGGCCCTCCTGCTAACATAGGTTCCTGGGCTGCAGGACCAGGAGTCCCTCCTGCTAACATAGGTTTCTGGGCTGCAGGACCTGGAGGTCCTCCTGCTAACATAGGTTCCTGGGCTGCAGGACCTGGAGGCCCTCCTGCTAACATAGGTTCCTGGGCTGCAGGACCTGGAGGTCCCCCTGCTAACATAGGTTCCAGGGCTGCTGGACCTGGCGGCCCTTCTGCTAACATAGGTTCCTGGGCTGCAGGACCAGGAGGCCTTCCTGCTAACATAGGCTCCTGGGCTGCAGGACCTGGAGGACCTCTTGCTAACATAGGTTCCTGGGCAGCAGGACCTGGAGGTCCTCCTGCTAACGGAGGCTCCTGGGCTGCAGGACCTGTAGGCCCTCCTGCTAACATAGGTTCCTGGGCTGCAGGACCTGGAGGCCCTCCTGCTAACATAGGTTCCTGGGCTGCAGGACCTGGAGGCCCTCCTGCTAACATAGGTTTCTGGGCTGCAGGACCTGGAAGTCCTCCTGCTAACATAGGTTCCTGGGCTGCAGGACCTGGAGGCCCTCCTGCTAACATAGGTTCCTGGGCTGCAGGACCTGGAGGCCCTCCTGCTAACATAGGTTACTGGGCTGCAGGACCTGGAGGCCTTCCTGCTAACATAGGTACTTGGGCTGCAGGACCTGGAGGCCTTCCTGCTAACATAGGTTCCTGGGCTGCAGGACCTGGACGCCGTCCTGCTAACATAGGTTCCTAGGCTGCAGGACCTGGAGGCCCTCCTGCTGACATAGGTTCCTGGGCTGCAGGACCTGGAGGCCCTCCTGCTAACATAGGTTCCTGGGCTGCAGGACCTGGAGGTCCTCCTGCTAACATAGGTTCCTGGACTGAAGGACCTGGAGGCCTTCCTGCTAAGATAGGTTCCAGGGCTGCAGGACCTGGAGGCCCTCCTGCTAACATAGGTTCCTGGGCTGCAGGACCTGGAGGCCTTCCTGCTAACATAAGTTCCTGGGCTGCAGGATATGGAGGCCCTCCTGCTAACATAGGCTCCTGGGCTGCAGGACCTGGAGGTCCTCCTGCTAACGGAGGTTCCTGGGCTGCAAGACCTGGAGGCCCTCCTGCTAACATAGGTTCCTGGGCAGCAGGACCTGGAGGTCCTCCTGCTGACGGAGGCTCCTGGGCTGCAGGACCTGGAGGTCCTCCTGCTAACATAGGTTCCTGGGCTGCAGGACCTGGAGGCCCTCCTGCTAACATAGGTTCCTGGGCTGCAGGACCTGGAAGCCCTCCTGCTAACATATGTTCCTGGGCTGCAGGACGTGGAGGCCCTCCTGCTAACATAGGTTTCTGGGCTGCAGGACCTGGAGGTCCTCCTGCTAACATAGGTTCCTGGGCTGCAGGACCTGGAGGCCCTTCTGCTATCATAGGTTCCTGGGCTGCAGGAACTGGAGGCCCTCCTGCTAACATAGGTTCCTGGGCTGCAGGATCTGGACGCCTTCCTGCTAACGTAGGTTCCTGGGCTGCAGGACCTGGAGACCTTCCTGCTAACATAGGTTCCAGGGCTGCAGGACCTGGAGGCCCTTCTGCTAACATAGGTTCCTGGGCTGCAGGACCTGGAGGCCCTCCTGCTAACATAGGTTCCTGGGCTGCAGGACCTGGAGTCCTTCCTGCTAACATAGGTTCCTGGGCTGCAGGACCTGGAGGCCCTCCTGCTAACATAGGTTCCTGGGCTGCAGAACCTGGAGGTCCTCCTGCTAACGGAGGCTCCTGGGCTGCAGGACCTGGAGGCCCTCCTGCTAACATAGGTTCCTGGACTGCAGGACCTGGAGGACTTCCTGCTAACATAGGTTCCAGGGCTGCAGGACCTGGAGGCCCTTCTGCTAACATAGGTTCCTGGGCTGCAGGACCTGGAGGCCCTCCTGCTAACATAGGTTCCTGATCTGCAGGACCTGGAGGCGTTCCTGCTAACATAGGTTCCTGGGCTGCAGGACCTGGAGGCCCTCCTGCTAACATAGGCTCATGGGCTGCAGGACCTGAAGGTCCTCC
Organism: Cherax quadricarinatus; assembly: GCF_038502225.1. NCBI lineage: Eukaryota > Metazoa > Arthropoda > Malacostraca > Decapoda > Parastacidae > Cherax > Cherax quadricarinatus. The sequence goes on along the minus strand of NW_027195683.1, from coordinate 90,574 downwards.
TGCTAACATAGGTTCCTGGGCAGCAGGACCTGGAGGTCCTCCTGCTAACGGAGGCTCCTGGGCTGCAGGACCTGGAGGCCCTCCAGCTAACGTAGGTTCCTGGGCTGCAGGACCTGGAGGTCCTCCTGCTAACATAGGTTCCTGGACTGCAGGACCTGGAGGCCTTCCTGCTAACATAGGTTCCAGGGCTGCAGGACCTGGAGGCCCTTCTGCTAACATAGGTTCCTGGGCTGCAGGAGCTGGAGGCCCTCCTGCTAACATAGGTTCCTGGGCTGCAGAACCTCGAGGCCTTCCTGGTAACATAGGTTCATGGGCTGCAGGACCTGGAGGCCCTCCTGCTAACATAGGCTCCTGGGCTGCAGGACCTGGAGGTCCTCCTGCTAACGGAGGCTCCTGGGCTGCAGGACCTGGACGCCCTCCTGCTAACATAGGTTCCTAGGCTGCAGGACCTGGAGGCCCTCCTGCTGACATAGGTTCCTGGGCTGCAGGACCTGGAGGCCCTCCTGCTAACATAGGTTCCTGGGCTGCAGGACCTGGAGGTCCTCCTGCTAACATAGGTTCCTGGACTGAAGGACCTGGAGGCCTTCCTGCTAAGATAGGTTCCAGGGCTGCAGGACCTGGAGGCCCTCCTGCTAACATAGGTTCCTGGGCTGCAGGACCTGGAGGCCTTCCTGCTAACATAAGTTCCTGGGCTGCAGGATATGGAGGCCCTCCTGCTAACATAGGCTCCTGGGCTGCAGGACCTGGAGGTCCTCCTGCTAACGGAGGTTCCTGGGCTGCAAGACCTGGAGGCCCTCCTGCTAACATAGGTTCCTGGGCAGCAGGACCTGGAGGTCCTCCTGCTAACGGAGGCTCCTGGGCTGCAGGACCTGGAGGTCCTCCTGCTAACATAGGTTCCTGGGCTGCAGGACCTGGAGGCCCTCCTGCTAACATAGGTTCCTGGGCTGCAGGACCTGGAAGCCGTCCTGCTAACATAGGTTCCTGGGCTGCAGGACCTGGAGGCCCTCCTGCTAACATAGGTTTCTGGGCTGCAGGACCTGGAGGTCCTCCTGCTAACGTAGGTTCCTGGGCTGCAGGACCTGGAGGCCCTTCTGCTAACATAGGTTCCTGGGCTTCAGGAACTGGAGGCCCTCCTGCTAACATAGGTTCCTGGGCTGCAGGATCTGGAGGCCTTCCTGCTAACGTAGGTTCCTGGGCTGCAGGACCTGGAGTCCTTCCTGCTAACATATGTTCCTGGGCTGCAGGACCTGGAGTCCTTCCTGCTAACATAGGTTCCTGGGCTGCAGGACCTGGAGGCCCTCCTGCTAACATAGGTTCCAGGGCTGCAGGACCTGGAGGCCCTCCTGCTAACGGAGGCTCCTGGGCTGCAGGACCTGGAGGCCCTCCAGCTAACATAGGCTCCTGGGCTGCAGGACCTGGAGGTCCTCCTGCTAACATAGGTTCCTGGACTGCAGGACCTGGAGGACTTCCTGCTAACATAGTTTCCAGGGCTGCAGGACCTGGAGGCCCTTCTGCTAACATAGGTTCCTGGGCTGCAGGACCTGGAGGCCCTTTTGCTAACATAGGTTCCTGGGCTGCAGGACCTGGAGGCCTTTCTGCTAACATAGGTTCCTGGGCTGCAGGACCTGGAGGCCCTCCTGCTAACATAGGCTCATGGACTGCAGGACCTGAAGGTCCTCCTGCTAACATAGGTTCCTGGGCTGCAGGACCTGGAGGTCCTCCTGCTAACGGAGGCTCCTGGGCTGCAGGACCTGGAGGCCCTCCAGCTAACGTAGGTTCCTGGGTTGCAGGACCTGGAGGTCCTCCTGCTAACATAGGTTCCTGGACTGCAGGACCTGGAGGCCTTCCTGCTAACATAGGTTCCAGGGCTGCAGGACCTGGAGGCCCTTCTGCTAACATAGGTTCCTGGGCTGCAGGAGCTGGAGGCCCTCCTGCTAACATAGGTTCCTGGGCTGCAGAACCTCGAAGCCTTCCTGCTAACATAGGTTCCTGGGCTGCAGGTCCTGGAGGCCCTCCTGCTAACATAGGCTCCTGGGCTGCAGGACCTGGAGGTCCTCCTGCTAACGGAGGCTCCTGGGCTGCAGGACCTGGGGGCTCTCCTGCTAACATAGGTTCCTGGGCTGCAGGACCTGGAGGTCCTCCTACTAACGGAGGCTCCTGGGCTGCAGGACCTGGAAGCCCTCCTGCTAACATAGGTTCCTGGGCTGCAGGACCTGGAGGCCTTCCTGCTAACATAGGTTCCTGGGCTGCAGGACCTGGAGGCCCTCCTGCTAACATAGGCTCATGGGTTGCAGGACCTGGAGGTCATCCTGCTAACGGAGGCTCCTGGGCTGCAGGACCTGGAGGCTCTCCTGCTAACATAGGTTCCTGTGCTGCAGGACCTGGAGGTCCTCCTGCTAACATAGGTTCCAGGGCTGCAGGACCTGGAGGCCCTTCTGCTAACATAGGTTCCTGGGCTGCAGGAGCTGGAGGCCCTCCTGCTAACATAGGTTCCTGGGCTGCAGGACCTGGAGGCCCTCCTGCTAACATTGGTTCCTGGGCTGCAGGACCTGGAGGCCTTCCTGCTAATATAGGTTCCTGGGCTGCATGACCTGGAGACCTTCCTGCTAACATAGGTTCCAGGCCTGCAGGACCTGGAGGCCCTTCTGCTAACATAGGTTCCTGGGCTGCAGGACCTGGAGGCCCTCCTGCTAACATAGGTTCCTGGGCTGCAGGACCTGGAGGCCTTCCTGCTAACATAGGTTCCTGGGCTGCAGGACCTGGCTTCCCTCCTGCTAACATAGGTTCCTGGGCTGCAGGACCTGGAGGTCCTCCTGCTAACGGAGGCTCCTGGGCTGCAGGACCTGGAGGCCCTCCTGCTAACATAGGTTCCTGGGCTGCAGGACCTGGAGGCCCTCCTGCTAACATAGGTTACTGGGCTGCAGGACCTGGAGGCCTTCCTGCTAACATAGGTACTTGTGCTGCAGGACCTGGAGGCCTTCCTGCTAACATAGGTTCCTGGGCTGCAGGACCTCGACGCCCTCCTGCTAACATAGGTTCCTAGGCTGCAGGACCTGGAGGCCCTCCTGCTGACATAGGTTCCTGGGCTGCAGGACCTGGAGGCCCTCCTGCTAACATAGGTTCCTGGGCTGCAGGACCTGGAGGTCCTCCTGCTAACATAGGTTCCTGGCCTGAAGGACCTGGAGGCCTTCCTGCTAAGATAGGTTCCAGGGCTGCAGGACCTGGAGGCCCTCCTGCTAACATAGGTTCCTGGGCTGCAGGACCTGGAGGCCTTCCTGCTAACATAAGTTCCTGGGCTGCAGGATATGGAGGCCCTCCTGCTAACATAGGCTCCTGGGCTGCAGGACCTGGAGGTCCTCCTGCTAACGGAGGTTCCTGGGCTGCAAGACCTGGAGGCCCTCCTGCTAACATAGGTTCCTGGGCAGCAGGACCTGGAGGTCCTCCTGCTAACGGAGGCTCCTGGGCTGCAGGACCTGGAGGTCCTCCTGCTAACATAGGTTCCTGGGCTGCAGGACCTGGAGGCCCTCCTGCTAACATAGGTTCCTGGGCTGCAGGACCTGGAAGCCCTCCTGCTAACATATGTTCCTGGGCTGCAGGACGTGGAGGCCCTCCTGCTAACATAGGTTTCTGGGCTGCAGGACCTGGAGGTCCTCCTGCTAACATAGGTTCCTGGGCTGCAGGACCTGGAGGCCCTTCTGCTAACATAGGTTCCTGGGCTGCAGGAACTGGAGGCCCTCCTGCTAACATAGGTTCCTGGGCTGCAGGATCTGGAGGCCTTCCTGCTAACGTAGGTTCCTGGGCTGCAGGACCTGGAGACCTTCCTGCTAACATAGGTTCCAGGGCTGCAGGACCTGGAGGCCCTTCTGCTAACATAGGTTCCTGGGCTGCAGGACCTGGAGGCCCTCCTGCTAACATAGGTTCCTGGGCTGCAGGACCTGGAGTCCTTCCTGCTAACATAGGTTCCTGGGCTGCAGGATCTGGAGGCCCTCCTGCTAACATAGGTTCCTGGGCTGCAGAACCTGGAGGTCCTCCTGCTAACGGAGGCTCCTGGGCTGCAGGACCTGGAGGCCCTCCAGCTAACATAGGTTCCTGGACTGCAGGACCTGGAGGACTTCCTGCTAACATAGGTTCCAGGGCTGCAGGACCTGGAGGCCCTTCTGCTAACATAGGTTCCTGGGCTGCAGGACCTGGAGGCCCTCCTGCTAACATAGGTTCCTGGGCTGCAGGACCTGGAGGCGTTCCTGCTAACATAGGTTCCTGGGCTGCAGGACCTGGAGGCCCTCCTGCTAACATAGGCTCATGGGCTGCAGGACCTGAAGGTCCTCCTGCTAACATAGGTTCCTGGGCAGCAGGACCTGGAGGTCCTCCTGCTAACGGAGGCTCCTGGGCTGCAGGACCTGGAGGCCCTCCAGCTAACGTAGGTTCCTGGGCTGCAGGACCTGGAGGTCCTCCTGCTAACATAGGTTCCTGGACTGCAGGACCTGGAGGCCTTCCTGCTAACATAGGTTCCAGGGCTGCAGGACCTGGAGGCCCTTCTGCTAACATAGGTTCCTGGGCTGCAGGAGCTGGAGGCCCTCCTGCTAACATAGGTTCCTGGGCTGCAGAACCTCGAGGCCTTCCTGCTAACATAGGTTCATGGGCTGCAGGACCTGGAGGCCCTCCTGCTAACATAGGCTCCTGGGCTGCAGGACCTGGAGGTCCTCCTGCTAACGGAGGCTCCTGGGCTGCAGGACCTGGACGCCCTCCTGCTAACATAGGTTCCTAGGCTGCAGGACCTGGAGGCCCTCCTGCTGACATAGGTTCCTGGGCTGCAGGACCTGGAGGCCCTCCTGCTAACATAGGTTCCTGGGCTGCAGGACCTGGAGGTCCTCCTGCTAACATAGGTTCCTGGACTGAAGGACCTGGAGGCCTTCCTGCTAAGATAGGTTCCAGGGCTGCAGGACCTGGAGGCCCTCCTGCTAACATAGGTTCCTGGGCTGCAGGACCTGGAGGCCTTCCTGCTAACATAAGTTCCTGGGCTGCAGGATATGGAGGCCCTCCTGCTAACATAGGCTCCTGGGCTGCAGGACCTGGAGGTCCTCCTGCTAACGGAGGTTCCTGGGCTGCAAGACCTGGAGGCCCTCCTGCTAACATAGGTTCCTGGGCAGCAGGACCTGGAGGTCCTCCTGCTAACGGAGGCTCCTGGGCTGCAGGACCTGGAGGTCCTCCTGCTAACATAGGTTCCTGGGCTGCAGGACCTGGAGGCCCTCCTGCTAACATAGGTTCCTGGGCTGCAGGACCTGGAAGCCCTCCTGCTAACATATGTTCCTGGGCTGCAGGACCTGGAGGTCCTCCTGCTAACATAGGTTCCTGGGCTGCAGGACCTGGATGCCCTTCTGCTAACATAGGTTCCTGGGCTGCAGGACCTGGAGGCCCTCCTTCCAACATAGGCTCCTGGGCTGCAGGAACTGGAGGTCCTCCTGCTAACGGAGGCTCCTGGGCTGCAGGACCTGGAGGTCCTCCTGCTAACGGAGGCTCCTGGGCTGCAGGACCTGGAGGCCCTCCTGCTTCCATAGGTTCCTGGGCTGCAGGCCCTGGAGGCCCTCCTGCTAACATAGGTTCCTGGGCTGCAGGACCTGGAGGCCCTCCTGCTAACATAGGTTCCTGGGCAGCAGGACCTGGAGGCCCTCCTGCTAACATAGGTTTCTGGGCTGCAGGACTTGGAGGTCCTCCTGCTAACATAGGTTCCTGGGCTGCAGGACCTGGAGGCCCTCCTGCTAACATAGGTTCCTGGGCTGCAGGACCTGGAGGCCCTCCTTCTGACATAGGTTACTGGGCTGCAGGACCTGGAGGCCTTCCTGCTAACATAGGTACCTGGGCTGCAGGACCTGGAGGCCTTCCTGCTAACATAGGTTCCTGGGCTGCAGGACCTGGACGCCCTCCTGCTGACATAGGTTCCTGGGCTGCAGGACCTGGAGGCCCTCCTGCTAACATAGGTTCCTGGGCTGCAGGACCTGGAGGCCTTCCTGGTAACATAAGTTCCTGGGCTGCAGGACCTGGAGGCTTTCCTGCTAACATAGGTTCCTGAGCTGCATGACCTGGAGGTCCTCCTGCTAACGGAGGCTCCTGGGCTGCAGGATCTGGAGGCCTTCCTGCTAACATAGGTTCCTGGGCTGCAGGACCTGGAGGCCCTCCTGCTAACATAGGCTCCTGGGCTGCAGGACCTGGAGGTCCTCCTGGTAACGGAGGCTCCTGGGCTGCAGGATCTGGAGGCCTTCCTGCTAACATAGGTTCCTGGGCTGCAGGACCTGGAGTCCCTCCTGCTAACATAGGTTTCTGGGCTGCAGGACCTGGAGGCCCTCCTGCTAACATAGGTTCCTGGGCTGCAGGACCTGGAGGCCCTCCTGCTAACATAGGTTCCTGGGCTGCAGGACCTGGAGTCCCTCCTGCTAACATAGGTTCCTTGGCTGCAGGACCTGGAGGCCCTCCTGCTAACATAGGTTCCTGGGCTGCAGGACCTGGAGGTCCTCCTGCTAACATAGGTTCCTGGGCTGCAGGACCTGGAGGCCCTCCTGCTAACATAGGTTCCTGGGCTGCAGGACCTGGAGGTCCTCCTGCTAACATAGGTTCCTGGGCTGCAGGACCTGGAGGCCCTCCTGCTAACATAGGTTCCAGGGCTGCAGGACCTGGAGGCCTTCCTGCTAACATAGGTTCCTGGGCTGCAGGACCTGGAGGCCTTCCTGGTAACATAGGTTCCTGGGCTGCAGGACCTGGACGCCCTCCTGCTAACATAGGTTCCTGGGCTGCAGGACCTGGAGGCCCTCCTGCTGACATAGGTTCCTGGGCTGCAGTACCTGGAGGCCCTCCTGCTAACATAGGTTCCTGGGCTGCAGGACCTGGAGGCCTTCCTGCTAACATAAGTTCCTGGGCTGCAGGACCTGGAGGTTTTCCTCCTAACATAGGTTCCTGAGCTGCATGACCTGGAGGTCCTCCTGCTAACGGAGGCTCCTGGGCTGCAGGATCTGGAGGCCTTCCTGCTAACATAGGTTCCTGGGCTGCAGGACCTGGAGGCCCTCCTGCTAACATAGGTTCCTGGGCTGCAGGACCTGGAGGCCCTCCTGCTAACATAGGTTCCTGGGCTGCAGGACCTGGAGGCCCTCCCGCTAACATAGGTTCCTGGGCTGCCGGACCTGGAGGCCCTGCTGCTAACATAGGTTCCTGGGCTGCAGGGCCTGGAGGTCCTCCTGCTAACATAGGTTCCTGGGTTGCAAGACCTGGAGGCCCTCCTGCTAACGGAGGCTCCTGGGCTGCAGGACCTGGAGGTCCTCCTGCTAACATAGGTTCCTGGGCTGCAAGACCTGGAGGCCTTCCTGCTAACATAGGTTCCTGGGCTGCAAGACCTGGAGGCCCTTCTGCTAACATAGGTTCCTGGGCTGCAAGACCTGGAGGCCCTCCTGCTAGCATAGGTTCCTGGGCTGCAAGACCTGGAGGCCCTCCTGCTAACGGAGGCTCCTGGGCTGCAGGACCTGGAGGTCCTCCTGCTAACATAGGTTCCTGGGCTGCAAAACCTGTAGGCCTTCCTGCTAACATAGGTTCCTGGGCTGCAAGACCTGGAGGCCCTCCTGCTAACGGAGGCTCCTGGGCTGCAGGACCTGGAGGTCCTCCTGCTAACATAGGTTCCTGGGCTGCAAGACCTGGAGGCCCTCCTGCTAACGGAGGCTCCTGGGCTGCAGGACCTGGAGGTCCTCCTGCTAACATAGGTTCCTGGGCTGCAAGACCTGGAGGCCTTCCTGCTAACATAGGTTCCTGGGCTGCAAGACCTGGAGGCCCTCCTGCTAACATAGGTTCCTGGGCTGCAAGACCTGGAGGCCCTCCTGCTAACATAGGTTCCTGGGCTGCAAGACCTGGAGGCCCTCCTGCTAACGGAGGCTCCTGGGCTGCAGGACCTGGAGGTCCTCCTGCTAACATAGGTTCCTGGGCTGCAAGACCTGGAGGCCCTCCTGCTAACGGAGGCTCCTGGGCTGCAGGACCTGGAGGTCCTCCTGCTCACATAGGTTCTTGGGCTGCAAGACCTGGAGGCCTTCCTGCTAACATAGGTTCCTGGGCTGCAAGACCTGGAGGCCCTCCTGCTAACATAGGTTCCTGGGCTGCAAGACCTGGAGGCCCTCCTGCTAACATAGGTTCCTGGGCTGCAGGACCTGGAGTCCCTCCTGCTAACATAGGTTCCTGGGCTGCAAGACCTGGAGGCCCTCCTGCTAACATAGGTTCCTGGGCTGCAAGACCTGGAGGCCCTCCTGCTAACATAGGTTCCTGGGCTGCAAGACCTGGAGGCCCTCCTGCTAACGGAGGCTCCTGGGCTGCAGCCCCTGAAGCCCATACCTTAATCCCGCCCTGCCTAGTATAGTTAATTAAAGTAATTCCATAAAAAATGTAATCGTTTCCTCTCTAAAACTAGACCATTATTTTCATTTCCTTACATATATAATGTAATTTTAACCTTGATTTACATCGTCACTATCATCATCGAAGCTACATTATAATCCATGGTATTTGCTTTAACATATTCCAGATTCTATCATCTCAACTCAAGGAACTCAAACTTCTAATTCTGTATGACCAGCTTTCAATACCACTGTACAGAGAGGTATGTAAACAGTGTACCTGCAAATACACAGTAAATTACAACACATTTGCGGCTTTTTTGGGGTCAAGTTATAAATCTTATTTTAAATACTAACATTTATGCCGTTGTAAGTATATCTATTTATTCTTAGATGCTCATACATTTGTCAGAAAAGAACATAAGCGCACAGGCATTAACACTGTACACAAAGTGTATTATACATTTTAAAGGGAACTGCATTTTAAGTATAAAATTTATAAATTTTTAGAGACGAGGGAAGGAGAGTGGTGTGGTTAGAGTGTAGCTGGAATGGAGGTTGTTTAAATGCTACTGTCCATGATACTTTTCAGATTAAACCAGCGCCTCAGTTACTGTCCTGGGGTAGTTGTGTAATAGTCATTCATTCTTCATGAACCGGGGATAGTGATGGGATATTAATGGGAGCTCATTACTCATGATCCTTGAGTGGTAATGGGTGTTCAATGTTCATGAACTTGAGGTGGTAAGCGTTTCAAGAACTTAATTCTTTCCGTCTCCCAGAATCATTAGGGATACAATCTTCCTATTTATCAACTACCAAACATACACATACCTCGATATATCATATGTGAAAAACATAAATTAATGCATACTTACAAATCAGGAAGAGCTCCGCCTCTCCACTCGTAAGGACCTTGTGGCTGTTAACGTCTCTCTTAAGTACAATCACATTCACCTTGCCTTCAGATAAGTTGAATGCACTTGTTTCTATAAGTATATCTACAAAGCACAGAATGCCCTGCATTGTCTGTGTCGTCCGATGGCTCTTCAGCATTTGTCCTTGACTGTTGATCATTATGAGCTCCAGGTAACTAGAACCATCGCTTGTAGTGGCATCCTCCTGATCGAAACATACGCTAGTATCAGCAGAGTTCAGTTCACTATTCCATTTAAGAGTAAGTTCCCGCACAGAGAAACCTGTTGGAGGGGGGGGGGGTGATAAGTCAAACAGATTTCTATTATTCGGTATCTTCAGGAAGAATTTTTTTTGCATATTTTTTTTTACATCTTAATAAAAGAGCATGCGCGCGCGAGTATATATATATATATATATATATATATATATATATAAATATAGGGAGGTACCACCTCTAGAACTGTCATGGGGACCCTCATCCTCAGAGAAAAGAATAAACTTGCTTCAGGGAAAACTCAAGATTCTCCCTAAAGCTGTTTGAGAATTTTCTCCTACCACCCCCTACATTATGTATATATATTTTATTTGAAGACAAAATACATATATATATATATATATATATATATATATATATATATATATATATATATATATACATATATATATATATATATATATATATATATATATATATATATGTGTGTGTGTGTGTGTGTGTGTGTGTGTGTGTGTGTGTGTGTGTGTGTGTGTGTGTGTGTGTGTGTGTGTGTGTGTATTGTAATATTACAGTCAACAGGTGATTTCACATTATGCAGAATAAGCACAGTGAAAAACTGGTGATATTCCAAGAGAATTTACTTTAATTTAAATTTATTACAATCAATATTCTTGATATTCTTGTACAAACGAATTGCAGATTTAATTACATATGTTCAGTCAATAGGTTTGAAATCTAATAAACTACCTAATTAAAAGTAATTTTTTTTTTATTTTACGCACCTGATGTTGTACCTGAAGATGGCATAGTGACCGGAGTGCTTGTAATTTTATTTAAGTCTCCTTCTGTTGAAAGAGAGCAACTGTAAGAGCTTCCTGGGTCGAGCTTTACGAAGTATCCGTAGCATGGATTGAAGTTCAAACAATCAACATTTGCGCTAACAAATGGGGGTGCTGGATCAGAGGTTGTTATTTCGATTAAGAATATTTCATTGTTGTCATCGTTGTCCCAAATCATTTCCAATGTAGAGCTTGTTAAAGGAATCACTCTTAAATTATAATCTGGGGAAAATTAAAAGAGAACATACATTCATTAGTTGTGCATAATAAAAATAACCATGATATGCCTAATTACCAAACACTCTTGTAAACTTATAAACCAACTGTAAACTAGTGATCTAAGCACAATGTTAAATAATACACTGGCCAACAGTGTTTTTCAGTTTACGTTTAAAAACATATGTCTAACTAATTAAGGGAAGCTGACTTCGAATCTGAACTTAGTTTTGCTTCAACGCGAACAGTTTCTAAGAGATAGAACCATGTGGTAAACTATTTCACCAAGACATAGCCATCATGGAGAAGACATGTCACGAAAACCTGAAGATCAGTTTAATGGTTGGCTACTTCAGGTTAAGGTAGGTTGGCCGGTGTGATCCCGCCCCGGGTCTTCTCTATGTGGTGACCCAGCAGGTCATTGACTGCTGGACACTGATACTCAAGAGCAATACTAAATATATATAGATTTTGCCGTTGAAGTGGCCAGTTTACTGCGCACCCCATATCCATCTTGTGTAGGGAAGAGCAAGAGCATTTACGTGTCCTGTAGCTCGACTGCTAGCGCACTCAGCTCACACACTGAGGTCCGGGGGTCGATCACCGGTAAGGGTGGAAACATTGGGGACGTGTTTCCTTAAGACACCTGCTGTCCATGTTCACTTGTCAGTAAATAGATGCCTGGGTGTTAGTCGACTGGTGTGGGTCGCACCCTGGGTCAATCTGCCCGAAATGTTCTGCATAACAAGGGGCTTTCTGTAAACTAGCATGTCATTGATGTCAACTAGGACTGTATACCTTGTACATGTACTTGTAGTAATATTATTATATGGATACACATATTACCACCCAGGAGTCCCAAAGACCTGTTATCCTGGGTGTAAAGGGAGCAAAGCAAACACAGAAGAAAAACTTTTGACTTATATTATCCTTCACCAGTTTAGAAAAGAAGTATATACACTATGTACAACAATAGGTATTAGTGCACTCCACGGTAAGCAAGGCAGGATAGAAGCCACTAGAGAGCAGACTGTGCTTCAACCAGCTCTAGAATGGGAATGACAAGGGCAGACGGGTGAGTGGTACCCACATCACCTCTGGGATTGCCAAAACCATCTTCTCATTGGCTGGAACCTGGGTACTGATTGAACGACGGGGCTCCATCGTTAACCCTTAGCACCTGGTTCGCTGGTTGGGGGAGATAGCTTTTCAATGAGGGTGTGTACATGCGCCGAATGAAGGTTACGTACTCTTTGCATGGCACACAAGCTCTCTCCTGAAGGCGACCAAGGGTCTATTGGTAATTCCCCTTATGCTTGGTGGGAGGCTGTTGAACAGTCTTGAGCCCCGGACACTTACTGTGTTTCCTCTTAGTGTACCAATAACGCCCCTACTTTTCATTGGGGGTAGGTTGCACCATCTGCTAAGTCTTTTACTTTCGTAGGGAGTGATTTTTGCGTGCAGATTTGGAACCATTCCCTCTAGGATTTTCCAGGTGTAGGTTATGATGTAGCTCTCTCACCTGCGCTCCAGTGAGTACAGGTTAAATGCTTCTAAGCGTTCCAGTAGTTAAGGTGCTTGACGGAACTTATATGTGCAGTAAAGGTCCTCTGTACATTTTCTAGATCTGCAATTTCATCTGCCTTGAATGGAGATGTTAGTGTATAGCAGTATTCCAGCCTAGAGAGAACAAGGGATTTAAAAAGGATCATCAATGGTTTGTCATCCCATGTTTTGAAGGTTCTCATTACCCATCCTATCATCCTGTTGTGATCCTTGAACTTGAGATCCTCAGACATTACCACTCCCAAGTCCTTCAAAATACTTTTCCGCTCTATTGTGTTATTAGAGTTTGTAGTATACTCAGTTCTAGTTATTATTTCCTCCAGTTCTCCATAACGGAGTACTTGGAATTTGTCTTTATTGAACATCATACCGTTTTCCGCTGCTTATTGGAAAACTTGGTTTATATCTCCTTGGAGATTTGCCGTGTCCTCAATGGATGACACTCTCATGCAGATCCTTGTATCGTCTGCCAATGATGACACGGTGCTATGGTTTACATCTCTGTCTATGCCAGATATGAGGATGAGGAACAGGATGGGGCAAGTACTGTGCCTTATGGAATACAGCTTTTAACTATGGCGGCCTCCGACTTAACTCTGTTTACCACTACTTTTTGTTTTCGACTAATTAGAAAATTGAAGATCCATCTGCCGACTTTGCCAGTTATTGCTTTAGCAGGCATTTTGTGTGCTATTACACCATGATCGCACCTGCCAAAGGCTTTTGCAAAATCTGTGTATACTACATCTGTATTCTCTTTGTCTCCCAGTGCATTCAAGACCATGTCATAGTGGTCCAGTAGTTGCGAGAGGGAGGATCGACCTACTCTGAATCAAAGTTGCCTTATATTGTGCGATTGTTGGGAATTCAATTGATTTGCAATCATGCTTCAAAGCTATTGCTTTGCTGCCACCTTTATGAAGTTAGGCTATATCTGTTGTTTTTAGTGACTATGGGATTTCACCCGTATCTATGCTGTTCTTCATAAACACGGAGTTCCATGAGTCTGGGCTTGGGACTGAGTGCATGGGCATGTTGTCAATGACTTTCTCAAAGTCCAATGAAGTTAGGATTGTGTCAGAAATTTGCCATACATTGACAGGGTTTTGAGGCTCATTCACTAAAAACAAATTTGAATTGATGATCTTTAGACCGATTAATGGCTCTCTAACCACAGCCATATTGAGACTTCAGTATCTCGCTCATTTCTTTGTTGTCATATGTGTATGATCCGTCTTGTCTGAGCAAGGGCCCAATACTAGATGTGATTTTTACCTTCTTTTTGGCATATGAAAAGAAATACTTTGAATTTCTTTCAATTTCACTAATTGCTTTTAACTCACTGCAACAGGCCTGTTAGTCCATACTAGGCAGGTCCTTCGCAGTCCATCCCACTAACAGAATATTTGCCCAACTCAATTTTCAATTCTACCCGAGGAACAAGCTTTGATAATTCTATTAACTCATGTGCAAGTCCCACTCAAATCCAACCCCTCTCAATCATGTATTTATCCAACCTAAATTTGAAACTACCCAAGGTCTTAGCTTTAATAACCCTACTAGACAGACTGTTCCACTCATCAACTACCCTATTTCCAAACAAATACTTTCCTATATCCTTTCTAAATTTAAACTTGTCTAATTTGAATCCATTATTTCGGGTTCTCTCTTGGAGAGATATCCTCAAGACCTTATTAATATCCCCTTTATTAATACCCATCTTCCACTTGTACACTTAGATCATGTCTCCCTACATTCTTCGTCTTACAAGTGAATGCAATTTAAGGGACTTCAATCTTTCTTCACACAGAAAATTTCTAATGCAATGAATTAATTTTGTCATTCGCCGCTGAATGTTTTCTAACGAATTTATGTCCATTCTGTAAAACGGAGACCAGAACTGAGCTGCATAATCTAGGTGAGGCCTTACTAATGATGTATAAAGCTGCAGTATGACCTCTGGACTTCTCTTGCTAACACTTCTTGATATAAATCCCAGCAATCTATTTGCCTTATTACGCACGCTTAGGAACTGCTGTCTTGGATTAAGATTACTGCTTACCATAACTCCCAAATCCTTTTCGCATTCTATACGACTGAGTTCAACATTATTAAGCTGGTAGGTGCTAGGGTTATGAACATTTCCGAGCTTTAGAACTTTACATTTATCTACATTGAACTGCATCTGCCACTTTTCTGACCACGAATTGAGTTTGTCTAAATCCTCCTGAAGTTCCGAGACATCAACGTCTGAATCGATTATCCTACCTATCTTCGTGTCATCAGCAAATTTGCTTATGTCACTAGTAATTCCCTCGTCAAGGTCATTTATATATATTATAAACAACAATGGGCCTAAAACTGATCCCTGCGGAACGCCACTTGTTACAGATCCCCACTCAGATTTAACCCCATTTATGCACACTCTCTGCTTCCTATTAGTGAGCCATGACTCGATCCATGACAGCACTTTTCCCCCAATGCCATGAGCAGCCACTTTCTTCAACAGTCTCTGATGTGGTACTCTATCAAAAGCCTTACTAAAATCTAAATAAACAATATCGAATTCTTTATCCTGATCAACGGCATCGAAAGCTTTGCTGAAGAAGGTTAATCAATTAGTTAGACAGGAACGGCCCCTGTGTGAATTCATGTTGAGTATCATTAATCAAATTATGCCTATCGAGATGACTTCTTATATTATCAGCTATAATTGACTCTAGTAATTTGCCTACAATTGAGGTTAGGCTTATTGGGCGGTAATTTGACGGTAACGACTTGTCCCCTGCTTTAAAAATAGGAATTACATTAGCCATCTTCCACATATCAGGCACTACACCTGTTTGAAGAGATAAATTAAAAATATTAGTTAAAGATTCACAGAGATCCATTTTGCATTCCTTAAGAACCCTTGAAAAAAGCTCATCAGGACCAGGCGATTTACTTTGCTTCAAACCATTTCGCTAGTGACTGTGGTATTACATAATTTATCTTCTTCAGGCCCACTAAAAAACCTAATTACTGGGATATTATTAGTGTCTTCCTGAGTAAAAACCGAGAGAAAATAATTATTAAAAATAGAGCACATTTCATTCTCTTTGTCAGTAAGAACTCCATAGTTATTTTTAAGGGGACCTATCTTATCTCTAACTTTTGTTCTATACACCTGGAAAAAACTTTTAGGGTTAGATTTCGAATCCCTAGCAACTTTAATTTCATAGTCCCGTTTAGCTTTTCTTATCCCCTTTTTAACGTCCCTCTTGATGTCAATATACTGATTCATAAGATGACTCTCACCTCTTTTGATGCGTCTATAAATGCCTTTCTTCTGCCCTAAAAGATATTTGAGCCTATTATTCATCCATTTTGGGTCATTTCTATTCGATCTAATTTCTTTATACGGGATAAATGTTCTTTGGGCAGCATGTATAGTGTTCAGAAAACTGTCATATTGATAGCTCTCTTCGTTACCCCAGTCCACAGATGACAAGTGTTCTCTAAGCCCATTGTAATCTGCTAAGCGAAAATCTGGGACCGTTACTGAGTTATCCCTACTATCATACTTCCATTCAATGCTAAAGGTAATTGATTTATGATCACTTGCGCCGAGTTCCTCTGTAATTTCTAAATTATTAACAAGGGTTTCCTTGTTTGCCAGAACCAAATCAAGCAGGTTATTTCCCCTTGTAGGTTCTGTCACAAACTGCTTCAAAAAACAATCCTGAACTACTTCTAAGAAATCGTTAGATTCTAAATTCCCAGTCAAGAAATTCCAATCAATCTGACTAAAGTTGAAGTCCCCTAGAATTACTACGTTATCATGCCTTATGGCCTTAACAGTTTTCTCCCATAGTAGTCTCCCTTGGTCCCTATCTGAGTTTGGGGGACGGTATATCACACCTAAAACAAATTTGTCATGTCACTCTGAAAATTCTATCCAAAGAGACTTTATATGTGTTACTTCAGATTTTATACTCGTTTTTATGCAACAGTTCAAATGATCTCGGACATACAGTGCCACCCCACCCCCCTTCCCGATACTTCTGTCTACTTGGAACAATTTGAAACCCTGTATGTGACATTCAGCAGGTATGTCCCGATTTTTCGTATTGAACCATGTCTCAGTTAAGGCAAATACATCAATGTTACCTGCACTAGCAACTAGTCTCAACTCGTCCATTTTATTCCTAGCACTATGACTACTTGTGTAATATATATTAAGGACCCTCCTTTCTTTTTACCCTTCCTGCTCCTTTCTGTTTTTCCACTATACCTATTACTGTCCTCGTTACTGTTAAGATTTAAAATTTCAAAGCCTAAATCCATGTTTTGACACTCTTTATCTTCCATTTCTAAACCCATACCTCTAACTAGTCCTAGTTTAAAGTCCTAACAACACCCTCAACTGAGCTAGCAAGAAAACCCACACCTGCCTTGAATAAGTGAACCCCATCCCTGGCATACATTTCGGCCATAGAAGTGGTCCCAGTTGTCAATGAATGGTACTGCATTATCCTCACAGTGCTTGTCCAGCCAACAATTAATACCAATTGCTCTGGACAACCATTCATTTCCAACACCCTTCTTGGTAAAATGCCACATATAACTGGGCACCCCATTTGTTCCTAATTATGTCTATTGCTGTCCTGTACGTTCTAATTAAATCCTCACTTCTACGCTTGCCTACATCATTGCCTCCAGCACTGAGACAGGTAACAGGATTGATCCCATTACTGTTCATAACGTTGTCAAATCGGCTAACAATATCCTCCATCCCAGCCCCAGGAAAGCAAACCCTCTGTCTCCTACTCCTATCCTTCAAGCAGAAGGCTCTATCCACATACCTATCCTGGCTATCACCAACAACAACATTGTTTTTACCTTCCTTGGTGTTGTTCGTCGTGACGTTTACAGTAGTCGACTCACATTCGCCGGGTAGCACTGAGAATGCATTAGATGTTTCCACAACAGTTTCCACAGCAGTCTCTTTCTTCTTCATGGTTTCTACCTTTCCATTCGTCTTCTTGATCGTCAACTTCGTTCCCTGCTGTCCAGTCACTGTCCAGGTTTCCTTCTTGACCTGAGGACTCACAACAGGAGGACTGCTACAAATCCTCTTGTTTTCCTCAGTCAATCTCTGCATCTTCATCTTTGCTATCCTCAATTTCTTCTTAAGCTGCTGGTAAAGTTGCTCGATGGAGGGCATCTTGGTTCAGTCCAGAGAGAGCACAAAAGACACGTCTTCACCCGAAGAGGACTCTTCCTCTTCTTCATCTGTAATGGGAGGTTAAGATTTACCACAGCTGGTGGCTGTGGTAAAGTCTTTAACTGAGTGTGGATCAGCCCTAGGGCTGGGGGCTGAACTGGCTGATGTTTTGGTTCCCTGTTTATTTTTTTCAGTGGGTGTCTATTTATTTTCGAGTCATCTGTTGCAGTCTGAGCATTCTGTATGTTAAACCTTACTCCTCTCCCATCCTCCCATGGTATATATATCTTGGGTAGACTATCCAAGACTTTCTTTTTGTTTTCGTGCTTATTATTTATTACAATTTTGAGTAATTTCCTGATACCTGTCCAAGGTTTCATATCCTTACTGAAAATCAAGAAATCCCATGCTAGTTGAATGTCGTGTTTGGAAGTAGTGTTTATTCTTGCATAAGAGACATGGTGTTTGGAAAAACATAGGATGAATGTGATCCTGGATTTTTTCCCAAGTTTTTCACATATCCCACAGGTAAACTGTACTGCCATCCTGCCTGTATCCTACTTGCAATATGGGCGCCACGAAACCTGATTTCCACTTTACCTTTCTGCTCTGCCCGCAAGGACGTGGTTGTGGGTTGTTTAAGGGTGGCAAATAATTTAGTCTGTAGTTTAGACACCCGGTTATTAATTCTTATGCCTAACTCAACAAAGTTCTTATCGTTCTTAACTAGGGAGGTGGTAACAAGAGCAGATGCAGCCCTGCAAGTAGACTCCTACTTAGATCCATCAGTATATATA
The DNA here is from genome assembly GCF_038502225.1 of Cherax quadricarinatus. Classification (NCBI taxonomy): domain Eukaryota; kingdom Metazoa; phylum Arthropoda; class Malacostraca; order Decapoda; family Parastacidae; genus Cherax; species Cherax quadricarinatus. The sequence continues at coordinate 72,455 of NW_027195683.1, read as the reverse complement.
ACATGTGGTAAATTACTACTAACAATTAAGCTAGAAATTTTTTTTGAGCAGTTGCTTTTACAAGTAATTTAAGGAAGGGATTACTAGCAATGAGCGTCTTGGGAGGGACTTGCAGGTATGTGATATTAAATGAACACATCTTCCATGGAGGGGTGAAATGCTCTTGTTGCCTACAGTGATACAGTTCATGCAGGTTATAAAACTTAATGCAATTGCATGTTTTCACAATCCATTTAGATCTATGTGTATTTCTAGACATTTAGTAAGAGTCATAGTGACAGTGTCTGGTTCATTTCTTAACATTCTAATACCAAGTACAGTGTTAATCTCAACAATTCTATCACTGATACTAGACACACTAAATTCCTTCCTCATATTAAGAATCTTGGTAGATTTAGGACACCCAAGAATAATTCTGAGAGCTTTATTTTGCATTAACTCCAAGGGTCGAAGAGAACTTTCTCTAGCTAATATCAACATGGGAGCAGCATAATCAATTAAGGACCTAACACAGGCTATGTACATCATTCTCACGATTCTCACATTAGCACCATAGTTGGGGTTGTAGCCAGCAACAGCTTTGAGAGCATTTAGCCTAGCTTTGTATTTCTTGTTTATGTATAAATATTGGTAGAAATACCGGCAATATGAAAAATAAAAGGACACAAGTGAAATTAATGTGACATTTTTATTGAGGCAACGTTTCGCTCTCAAGGAGCTTTGTCAAGCCATAACGGCTTTGTCAAGCAGTTACAGCTTGATAAAGGTCCTGGAGAACGAAACGTTGCCACAATAAAAATGTCACATTAGTTGCACTTGTGTCCTTTTATTTACATTTCTTATTTAGTTGTGGTGTGATGGCTTTATTTATACATCAAGATATCTGTAAGATTTAACGTTACAATACTGATTACTAGCGAAAAAGCCTGAAAACTGTGATGTAAATGTTTTGTTAAGTATAGTTTGTTAATACGCTGGCTGTATCCCACCGAGGCAGTACGACCCAAAAAAGAAACACTTTCACCATCATTCACACTATCGCTGTCTTGCCAGAGGCGCGCAGATACGGCCGTTTAAATGTCACTCTAAACAACGAATATCCTAAACCCGTCTTTTAAAGTGTAGGGATTGTACCTCCAATCTCCAGGACTCAAGTCCGGCTAACCGGTTTCCCTGAATTCCTTCACAAAATATTACCCTGCTCACACTTCAGCATCTCGTCAAGTCCCAAAAACCATTCGTCTCCACTCGTATCCAACACGCTCGTACATGCCTGCTGTATGTTCAAGCCCCTTGCACACAACACTTCATTTACCCCCTCCCTCCATCCTCTCCTAGGACGACCCCTACCCAGCCTTCCTCCCACTACAAACTTATACACACTCCAAGTCACCGTATTTTGTTCCATCCTCTAAATTACCCAACTACCTCAGCAACCCCTCCTCAGCCCTCTGAATAATACTTTTAGTAATTCCCCGCTTCTTCCTAATTTCCACACGATAAATTCTCTGCATAATATTTACAAAACACACATTTCCCTCAGACAAGACATCTCCACTGCCTCCAGCCTCCTCCTCCCTGCAACATTCGCGTACCAAAGAGTGTTGGTACCACAATACTCTCGTACATTCCCTTCTTTGCCTCCGTGGATAATGTTTAATTTTTATCTCCTCAGATACCTCAATGCACCACCCCACCTTTCTGCCTTCATCAATTCACTGGTTTACCTCGTCCTTCACATACTATATATATATATATATATATATATATATATATATATATATATATATATATATATATATATATATATATATATATATATATCAAGGCTGTGAACGGATAACTGTGTCCCTCTGCCCCATCATCGCAGGAATCAAAGAGGCAGACCCAAGAAAAGTCCCACTGAAAGCGAGAAAATTTGCGCACAGGTTAGCAAAAAAATCGAAGAAGGTAACACAGTGGGAGCAATAAGAATAATTACAAGTGACGACACTGTAGCCCCCAAGGATGAGACCACGGCCCAAGCACTAAGAGACAAGCATCCAACCAGGGACACCATAGCCATCAACGACAACCCTGAGGAAGACCCCATCACTGAACAATTAATTTTGCCAGAATCGGAAGTCTATAAGGCGATCGTGTCATTTCCAGCAGGATCTGCAGGAGGTTACACTGGAATTCGACCTCAGCACCTCAAAGAGATGGTAAATCCAGTACTCGGTGAATCTGCATCAATTCTTCTCACCGAGTTAACAACTTTCGTCAACAATTGCCTGGCTGGGCGAATCCCAGAAGAAATTAAACCTTTCTTTTTTGGAGCCTCACTATGTGCTTTGAAGAAGAGGGATGGGGGAATCAGACCCATTGCAGTTGGAAACACTCTTCGCCGTCTCGTTGCCAAAGCAGCAGTGAGAAACATTCGCCTAGAAGCTGCCACTTTACTCCAGCCACACCAACTGGGCTTTGGGGTCTCTCAAGGCAGTGAAGCTGCAGCTCATGCGGCAAGGGCCTACATCAGGGACCTACCAGAAGACAAGGCCATAGTCAAACTTGATTTTAGAAATGCCTTTAATATGGTGAAGAGAGATGCTGTTTTGCCAGCTGTTCGGGATCGGTTCCCCAGTCTCTTTCCCTTCATTTCAGCCGGCTACAGCAAACCCTCAATTCTTTTGTTTGGAGAACATGAAATTCAATCATCAGAGGGTGTTCAGCAGGGTGACCCACTCGCTCCACTTCTCTTCTGCTTGGCAGTAAGAGAACTAACTTCCAGCCTACGCAGTGAGCTCAATATCTGGTACCTGGATGACGGCACTCTGGCAGGTACTGAAGAGTCCCTGGTGGGGGACCTACAACTGGTGAAAACACAGGGAGAAGACTTGGGACTCATCCTCAATCCCTCCAAGTGTGAAATCATCACAGCGAACCAGGAAATAATCAATGCTGTGCGAAGAATCCTCCCGGAAGTCTCAACTACCACTCCGTCCAACAGTACCCTCTTGGGGGCACCGCTGGGTCACCAGGCCATCGACACTGTCCTCAGGGACAAATTGAATGACCTGATGAGAATGGAGGAGAGAATAAGCGATCTTGATGCCCATGATGCTCTGTATCTCCTCACAAGGTGTCTTACTATGCCAAGACTCACTTACTTCTTGAGGTGTGCACCCTCTTTTGACAACCCAACACTCGATGAATATGACGCACACCTGAGATCAACTTTTAAGAAGGCACTGAACCTGTCACTAGAGGATGAGCAATGGGATCAGGCAACCCTCCCAGTGCGACTGGGAGGTATAGGGGTGCGTAAAGCAACGCATGTTGCTTTACCTGCTTTTCTGTCTTCGTGTTTGGCTTCCAGTGCATTAGTCAAGAAGATAGTGCCCGAACGCTTGAGAGACGTGGTAGGAGCTCAAGACCCCAGGTTTACTGAAGCAGCGATTCGGTGGGACACCCTTACAGACTCCTCCAGTAGACCAGCTCCTCCCAAACAGCACAAACAGTCCCACTGGGACAAACCGATCATGGAAAAAATCGCCAACACAATGCTCTCCAATGCTTCAGGAAAGAACAAAGCTCGTCTCCTGGCAGTGAAGGCACCACACTCAGGAGATTTCCTGTTAGCTGTTCCCAATTCCTCCCTGGGCACCCGTCTCGACCCACAGGCCATTCGGATTGGTGTTGCTCTTCGCCTAGCCGCCCCCATCCTCACCGAACATAGGTGTATTTGCGGCAGGGCGACAGCTGATCAATTCGGACTTCATGGTCTCGTGTGTCACACAGCAGAAGGGAAGTATGCCAGACATGAGGAGGTCAATGACATCATAAAGAGAAGCCTCGCCACAGCCCGTTGCCCAGCTCAACGGGAACCCCAAGTACAGAGGTCTGATGGAAGTCAAAAGCGTCCTGATGGAGCCACTATGCTACCCTGGAAGGATGGAAAGCAGATTGCCTGGGACTACACCTGTGCTGCCACATTGGCAGACACCTACTTGCCATACTCCGTAGTGGAAGGGGGTGGAGCTGCCAGCCACAGGGAGACCCAGAAGATCCGAAAATATGAAGACCTTCCCCCTTGCTATAACTTCATTCCAATAGGGTCGGAGACCCTTGGAGCATGGGGCAAGTGTGCTCTAAAGTTCCTCAAAGAGCTGGGTGAAAAGCTCATCATAGAAACCAAGGACCACAGGGCGACCAGCTTCCTCTTTCAGAGACTCAGTGTTGCGATCCAGAGAGGAAATGCCTGCAGCATTCTGGGCACGCGGCCCACCGCAGGGGAGCTGGACGAAGTATTCGAGATGTAGCTCTGAGTTACCTATGTTGTTTTACTTTCTGTTGTATTTTTGTGAATGTTTGGCCAATGTATTTTGTCTTTAAATAAAACATACTTGAAATATAGGGGGTGGTAGGAGAAAATTCTCAAACAGCTTCAGGGAGAACCTTGAGTTTTCCCTGAAGCAAGTTTATTCTTTTCTCTGAGGATGAGGGTCCCCATGACAGTTCTAGAGGTGGTACTTCCCTATATATATATATATATATAATTATATATATATATATATATATATATATATATATATATATATATATATATATATATATATATATATATCAACCTGTCGGTATTTTATACCATTTTAATATCCACTTGCAGGATGATGAGGCACAATGATTGATTTAGAGATCTTGTACAAAGTACACAAGTTTTCAAGAATCTCGTTACAGAATTCACTTCCGTTATCTGTTACGAGGGACTTAGGGGTGGTATGTCTACAGATTATATGCTCTTTAAACACTTTAGCTACAGTCTCGGCAGTCTTAGCTGCAACGGGCATTTACTCACGGTACCTGGTGAAATAGTCTATAAGGGTATTCGCAATGACTCGAACACTGTGACACGAGGTATTAGCTATAAAGAGACTGCTCTTACAGTCATTAACAACACGTAAAGATGACTCGAGAAACAACTTTTTACATTGCAAGGATTACTGTCAACTAGGATATTACCACCATCTGGAACACAAGGGACAACAACAACACTCTAGTGAGCACACTAGCCACAGAAACGTCTTTCTGCAATGGCTTGTGACATCAGCAAGAGATGATATAGCTCACTGCAAGTAGTCTTTCTTCGCAAGACGTCCCCTGGGAGGAACGACTACTTGAACAAGTAGCCATCACAGGAATAGTAGTCGCAGTACCCAGGGTTGTCTGAGGTTCCTCTGAAACTCAAGTAACTGCACACTATCCTGCATGCATGATATTGTAGGGGCTGGATTCCAGACAGGATTGACAGTTTTACTAGTGCCTAACCGCTCGGCTACGTTAATAAATAATTCACAGATCTACAAGAACTTAATCTGAACTTCACATCCCGCAGCACTGTGACAATTCTCAGATACAAGCTGTGAGAACAAACATTGTCTAAGAGCTAGACACTGTCTTTCAGTCGGTAAGGGACTAATTAGATTTTGTACTGAATCATTATTGCTTGGACTGGCAGAAGTCACTAAGTTATCACCCAAAGTTACTTGAGACATCACTGCAAAGAATGGACACAGGGATACAAAAAGCAAAAATAATAAAAGAAATTATACGACACAATAAAGCTTAAATGGGATTAAAAATGCTTAACAAATCTGCATAAGTAATGAGAATGTACAAGACACACTGCAGAGCAAGTAAAACGCACTGAATTTTACTCGGCAAGATAAGACAACACTTTGATATTCAAGGGAAATCTTACTGAAATTTGCATTAATAGCATGGTAAGTTGTCTTTGCTCTCTACTCAATAAATAAATTCAATAATAAATGATAAATCAATAAAAATAATGAAATACAATCAATAAATCTTGTGCAATATTAAAATAGACTGAGAAAGAAATTCTCTAAGAAAAAAATTGATACAAATCATTAAAATATTATGCACTAAGACACAAGTAAATGGAAAACTGGAATCACAGAATATTGCATTGAATTATACTTTAGCACTATCGTAAATGACAATTACTAAGCAGGAATTGCAGCGCAAAACAACACGATAAAGAATTATGAAAGTAAGCAAATCGAATCACTGCATAACATTTAAATTGCACAAAAGGTCATTGCAGAATTAATTAATAAATCAATAAAAAATGCACACACAAGGAAATACAGCTTAGAAAAATAATAAAAATATCAATAATTAACTGGTTGAACGTTTTAACTCTTAATTTCAACTTAGGCAACAATTACTCAAACAGAGCAAAGGGAACATGTTACTTTAAAAAGAAGTTAAACTTACACTAAGGGTGAATTTGTTCAAAGAAATATGAATAATATGCATAAAATAAAAGGACATAAAATACAGAACGGAGAAAGTGCAACACTTACAGTAATGCAGGAAGCACAAACATCAATAGTCACAATACTAGTGTATGATTTTTTTCGCAATATGGTCTTGTGTTGAAGAATTGAGACACTTATGCAACACATGGGACTCTTTATTGAAGAAACGTTTCGCCACACAGTGGCTTCATCAGTCCGATACAAAGTAGAAATGGGTAAGGAGAGTAGAAGTTTGAGTTAATCAGTCCCTTAACCTGGAATAGATGTGTTCAGTCCATCCTACAAGAGTGATGGACTGAACACATCTATTCCAGGTTAAGGGACTGATTACCTCAAACTTCTACTCTCCTTACCCATTTCTACTTTGTATCGGACTGATGAAGCCACTGTGTGGCGAAACGTTTCTTCAATAAAGATTCCCATGTGTTGCATAAGTGTCTCAATTCTTCAACTTGTCGGTTTTCAAAACCATTCATCACATGGTCTTGTGTTGAAAAAATGCAACAGGTAAGACACGGACTAAATAACAATAATTAACACAAAAAAATGTTGCACACACAATAAAATGGTAAACGATTAGCACAAAATCAGCAGGAAAATACAAGGAAAATGCTGGGGAAAAGTAAAAATGACAATGAAAGTACTGAAAAAAAATGAATAATACACAATATTGAAATATAGAGCAAACACAAGGTAAACAATGTAATGAAGTACTTCACTGAATGAATGACTGGGCAATGAGTACAATACTGCACACAAGAGATAATGATAAATGTAAACACAAGTTTATAATGCTTGCAGCAGTGTAGAGAATTAACACATATATATTGCACACAACAGAAAAAAGAAAAAAAGTACTTCAAATATAAGGAAGGAACACAACACAACATATATATAAAATAATATACGAAAATTAAACAAGAGAACACTAGATTATTATTATTATAATCAAAAAGAACCGCTAAGACACAAGGGCTAAACAGCGCTGCAGGGCAGGAAGGAAGCGAGGGCATCAGGTGGCAAAAGGGAGATGGATGAGTAATAGGTTACGGAGAGCAGCGAGGCAGTGGATGGTGAAAGGGTAGAGGGCAGCAAGAGACTGAGCTAGAAAGGGCTGAGGGGAGTGTGAAAGGTATCATCATCAGAGTTTGTGGAGTAAATCAGTCGTTGTCAAGAAGTCAATGAGAGAGTCAGGATTAAAGGAGGGTCCATCAGCAAGAAGGGAAGGTAAAGAGAGAGTATTAGAGCAGAGACGACGACGGAGGTAAATTCTGCGTGCTCATTGATAGAGGGCAGTCTAACAGAATGTGGCTAATCGATACTGGAACCTGACACGTCTCACAGCGAGGAACAGGGTGCCTCTCCATGAAATACCCATGAGTAAGACGAGTGTGGCCAATGCGAAGGCGGGAGAGAGTGGTCTCCCAACCTTGGCACTGATGACAAGAAGACGGCCAGTAACCTATGCTCGGTTTAATAGAATGAAGTTTGTTACCGAGTAAAAGAGAACACTAGAATCTAACACTAAGTCTGTAATCACAAGCCACTGAATGTCACTAAGACTTCACTGTAGACTGAGAAAATGTCTCAAACACTCCCAAATGTCACTATATAAAAAAATTAGTATCACTGGAGTGATGTCAGTGGAGAAGTGAGGATGGTGGTAGAAAGATGAAGGTGATGACAGGATGGATAATGAGAACCTTCAAAACTAGGGAGGCCAAGCCTATGATGACACTCTTCAGGTCACTTGTTCTATCTACGCTGGAATATTGCTGCACACTAACAGCACCTTTCAAGGCAGGTGAAATTGCTGACCTAGAAAATGTACAGAGAACCTTCACGGTGCGCATAATGGAGATAAAACACCTCAATTACTGGGAGCGCTTGAGGTTCCTGAACCTGTATTCCCTGGAACGCAGGCGGGAGAGATACATGATTATATACACCTGGAAAATCCTAGAGGGACTAGTACCGAACTTGCACACGAAAATCACTCACTACGAAAGCAAAAGACTTGGCAGACGATGCAACATCCCCCCAATGAAAAGCAGGGGTGTCACTAGCACGTTAAGAGACCATACAATAAGTGTCAGGGGCCCGAGACTGTTCAACTGCCTCCCAGCACACATAAGGAGGATTACCAACAGACCCCTGGCAGTCTTCAAGCTGGCACTGGACAAGCACCTAAAGTCGGTTCCTGACCAGCCGGGCTGTGGCTCGTACGTTGGTTTGCGTGCAGCCAGCAGCAACAGCCTGGTTGATCAGGCTCTGATCCACCAGGAGGCCTGGTCACAGACTGGGCCGCGGGGGCGTTGACCCTCTCCAGGTAAACTCCAGCTGACTCACACACTCGCTCGCCGAAATTCTGGAAGAATCAGCACTCACGGTGGACTACACACAACAAGCTTTGTCGTTGGCGCTCGGATATGAAGAAACACACTCTGGATCTTGACCTGTTATGCATAGCCAATAAAATTGATGAGTTAACCCAGTACAAGGGTGAAATAAGCCACACGTGGATAATGCTGTGAAGTGGGTAGTGGAAGTGGCATTGGCGCGCTTCGTGAGTCACGAGGCGGCTGAGAGGGGCGTATCCCAGGATGGCCGACTGACACCCACACTCTCACAATACGCACACGAATATTTTAAGCCTTCTAGCCAGCTTAAAAAAAAAACACAAAATAACACAAGGGTAGTATGAGCACTCAGGATGGCTTGGAAATGGGAGCACATTATTATAATAAAAAAGAAGCGCTAAACCACAATTGCTATACAGCACTGGGAGCACAAAGAAATGATGAGGGATGGAACTCAACATGGTTCGCTTGAGTACTTCTCTTGGTCAGCTAGGTTAACTTGCTGGCCCTTCATACAGGCTAGGGTAGCTTGAAATCTTGTAACTATGAGCACAGCAGGTCTGGATGGCTTAGGGGCAAGGCACTTCCCCGATAGACTAGCTTATCTGGCTTGGCTTAAGTTGTAAATTTAGGTCAACTCCTCGGAAGCCATGCAAATAAGCAGATAAAGCACAAAGACTGACCAGGAAGCAGTGAAGACAGGCTGGCATGGGGTATGTAGGAAGAATCTGTCTCTGCAGGCCTAACGTGCTGTGTGTCACACAAGACGCCTGCCGGCTCCTTATATCGCCATAATCGTCAGAATTACGGGCCCCTGCTGCTACCAATTTATCACGTGGGTACTTGAAGGAGATATAGGAGTAAGAATACATTCGGAGGGTTGTCGATAACACGTATATTGGCAGAGTCTTGAGGGGAGTATATTTTCAACAAACCGGCCATATCCCACCAAGGCAGGGTGGCTCAAAAAGAAAAATGAAAGTTTCTCTTTTTAAATTTAGTAATTTATACAGGAGAAGGGGTTACTAGCCCCTTGCTCCCGGCATTTTAGTTGCCTCTTACAACATGCATGGCTTACGGAGGAAGAATTCTGTTCCATTCCCCATGGAGATAAGAGGAAATAAACAAGAACTAGAAAGAAAATAGAAGAAAACCCAGAGGGGTGTGTATATATATGCTTGTACATGTATATGTAGTGTGACCTAAGTGTAAGTAGAAGTAGCAAAAAGTACCTGATAAGATAAGATTTCGTTCGGATTTTTAACCCCGGAGGGTTAGCCACCCAGGATAACCCAAGAAAGTCAGTGCGTCATCGAGGACTGTCTAACTTATTTCCATTGGGGTCCTTAATCTTGTCCCCCAGGATGCGACCCACACCAGTCGACTAACACCCAGGTACCTATTTGCTGCTAGGTGAACAGGACAACAGGTGTAAGGAAACGTGTCGAAATGTTTCCACCGCCGGGAATCGAACCCAGGCCCTCCGTGTGTGAAGCGGGAGCTTTAGCCACCAGGCCACCGGGCCAGTGTATGTGTGAACCACCAGGTGGTATTCGTATTATTAGTTGACAGGGTGTATCAAGGAGATAAGATGTTTTCTGATGGTAGTTTTGAAGGTGATGAATGTGTCTGCAGTTTTGGAATTTTCAGGTAGGGTGTTCCAGATTTTAGGGCCTTTGACATACATTGAATTTTTGTAAAGGTTTAGTCGGACACGGGGAATGTCATAGAGATGTTTGTGTCTGGTGTTGTGCCTGTGGGTTCTGTCACAACTATCAAGAAAGCGTTTTAGGTCAAGGTTAATATTGGAATTTAAGGTCCTGTAGATGTAGATTGCACAGTAGTAAGTGTGGATGTACTGAACAGGGAGTAAGTTTAGATCTATGAAGAGTGGGGGGGGGTGTTGCCAGGGATGGGATTTAGTGATTATTCTTACTGCGGCTTTTTGTTGGGTTATTATTGGCTTTAGGTGTGTTGCTGCAGTTGAACCCCAAGCACAGATAGCATAGGTGAGGTATGGATATATAAGTGAATGGTATAGTGTGAGAAGGGCAGTTTGTGGCACGTAGTATCGTATCTTGGAGAGGATCCCAACCGTTTTGGATACTTTTTTGGTTATGTGTTGGATATGGGTGCTGAAGTTCAGGTTGTTGTCGAGGTATAGGCCTAGGAATTTGCCCTCATTATGCCTGGCAATTAGAGTGTTGTCGATCTTAATGTTAATTTGCGCATCTCCTGCTCTGCTACCAAACATAATGTAGTAGGTTTTGTCAACGTTAAGTGTAAGTTTATTGGCTGTCATCCAAGTCGATATTTTGATCAGCTCCTCATTAACAATGGTGTTGAGGGTGGCAAGATTAGGGTGAGAGATGACATAAGTCGTGTCGTCAGCAAAGAGAATGGGGTTCAGGTGTCGAGATACGTTTGGAAGATCATTGATGTATATGAGGAAGAGCAGGGGACCAAGGACACTTCCCTGCGGAACTCCAGTATCAAGTGGCTGTGTTGTTGATGCTGTGTCTTTAATGGTGACATACTGATACCTATTAGTAAGGTAAGATTTGAAATATGCAAGCGCATGGCCTCTTATACCATAATGGTCAAGTTTGTGGAGTAGGATGCCGTGGTCTACTGTGTCAAAAGCTTTTCTTAGGTCAATAAAAATTCCTAGTGGATATTCCATATTTTCCAATGCTGTGTAAAGCAGATCTAGCATTTTTATAACTGCATTGTTAGTGCTTTTATTTTTCCTGAATCCAAATTGGCAGGGGGTTGAGTATGTTTTGTGACATTATAAATGAAAATAGTCTCCTGTGCACGAGTTTCTCGAAGATTTTGGATAGCAATGGTAAGTTTGATATTGGCCTATAGTTGTTTAAATCTGTAGGGTCACCACCTTTATGTATTGGTGTAACCCTTGCCATCTTGAGTAGTTTCGGGAAGGTGCTAGTTTCTAGTGACTTGTTAAAAAGTAATGAGATAGCATGCGAGAGGACATGGGCCGCTCTCTTGTACAATAATGGTGGGACATGAGACAGATTCCCTGAGTTATTTTTAAGTGACTTTATAATCTCGGTGACTTCCGTGGGCTCAGTTGGAGCAAGATAGAAGGAATTTGGGAAATTCCCATCTAGGTAGTCCCCGGCATGGGCATTGGTACGTGGGATTTTATTGGCGAGATTAGAACCTATGGTTGAGAAGAAGTCGTTTATCTTGTTAGCTGTGTCAGTGGGATGCAGTGGTGTTTCATTAGGTTTAGTTAGGACAATATTCTTGTTTTTTTCAGTTTGTGGGTCCCTAGAATCTGAGAGAGTGTTTTCCAGGTCTTTTTTATATCTCCTCTTGTGTCAGTGAATCTACTGGAGTAGTATAGTTGTTTGGCTTTCTTTATTACTTTGGTGAGGACTGATGAATAGTGTTTAAGAATATCTTTGTGTATTAAGCCCTGTCTATATTGCTTTTCATATTGGTGTTTCTTATCAATGGATTTCAGAATGGTGCTGGTTAGCCATGGGCAACCAAGCCGTTTGTTTGTGATCTGTTTCGTTTTTATAGGACAATGTTTGTTGTATAGTCTAAGTAGTTTGTTAAGAAAAATGTCTGTCCAGTCATCAATACCATTGGCCTTGGAGAATTCTGTAGGCCAGTCAACAGTCTCTAGGTCAGCTGTGAACTTCCTTATTGAGGCCTCATCATGGAGTCTAAATGAGACTTTGTTGTATTCAAGTGGTGGTTTACTAATGTTTGTCAAGAGGAAGGTAGGGTAGTGGTCTGTAGTGCTATCTGTGATTATCCCTGATTTAAGGGGGGCTAGTATATTGGTCCATATGTGGTCTATTATGGTTGCACTTGTTTCAGTGAGCCTGGTTGGTTTAGTTATTGTTGGTATGAGAAGTGTGTTGTTCATATTGTTGATGAAATCAGTTACAGGCTGATCATCTAGTAGGCCAAGGTTGATGTTGAAGTCTCCAGCTAAGAGAAGGTGGTGCTTATTCATTTGTCTGTTTGTTATTAGTGCCTTTAATTTCTCACTGAAGTTTGGGATGTTTGTGTGGGGTATCCGGTAAATGGCACCGATTGTTATAGGCGTCTTAAGGTTTTTTACAGTAAAATTAGCAAAAATGTATTCTCCATATTCATCACTAAAGCAATTGGTGCTAATACAAGATAATTGGTTAGAGTAATAGATTGCAATACCACCCCCAACTTGGTTTGGTCTGCAGTTGTGGATTGCTGTGTATCCTGGTAGAGGGTAGATATCTATTGTGTCCTGCTTAAGCCAGGTCTCAGTAAGAATAATGCAGGAGAAGGGTGTCTTTAGTGATTCAAGGAGTGCCAGGAGGTCATCATAGTGTTTGCTTAAGGACCTGATGTTGTAGTTAAGTACTGATAGACTTTTATCATTGTTTAGGATAGTGCTGGCTTGTGATGCTGTGTAGTAAAGGCAGTTACTTTCCAATAGGTTTTGATTGTGTGTCAGATTATGTAGGTTTAGATCAGGGTCAACGTGATCAATCATCTTCTAGGTTTAAATTATGGTTATTTATATCCTGAGTTGTGTGTTGAGTTCTAGTACTGATATCTGTAGTGGTGGGAAGTTTGGACAAGTATATAGCTATAGCATTTTGGTCATGTAGAGTATAGTCACTAATACACATAATGAAGTTGGTGTTGTCTATGTGTTGTGCTGGAATGAGCTAAAGTACAACTAGGTATAAACTAATAATATAAAAATACAAATTAAAAATAGCACAAGACTCTCACTTGTAATTGCACTAAGGTCTAATGTAATGACTTTGGTATGACTATGTATTGAGCTAGAATGAGCTAGACAACTAGGTGCACCAGCACTAGTAATTACACTATGTCTAATATAATGAATTTGGTATTGACTATGTACTGAATGAGCTATAGTACATCTAATGATATAAAAAAGGCACAAGACTCTCAGTTGTAATTGCACTAAGGTGTTATATAAGTTGTTTACAAGAATTAGAGTATAACTAGATTTAAATTGACAAGATAAAATATACAAGTTAAGGTAGCAAAAGAATAAAAAAAGTAGAAAAAAAAATATATGAGGTAGTTGGTACTAGTTAGCAAAAGATAGTTAAGGGCCTTGAACAATAATATAATTGAAATATACACTAATTGCACACACAATATAGTCACTAAGATATGAAGATAATCTTAGAGTAGGAATTATGATATAAACTTATAATATAAAAATACAAATTGAAATGGTACTTGCAATTGCACTAGAGTCTGGTATATGTTGTTGACAAGATCAAGAGTATAACTAGATTTAAATTGACAAAATATAATTCACAATTGAAGTACCAAAAGAATAATAGTAAAAAATAACAATGGTAATGTCTTGGTTATAATATGATAGTAAGATGGTAGACAGGTACACAGGTACACAGGTACGCAGGTACACAGGTACACAGGTACACAGGTACAAAGGATAATATAAAGGTTGGAGTTGAATATACAAACTTGAAAATTTGGCAACAAAATGTTATGGGAAGTATAAAATAATGTTTAATGTACAAAAGTAAAATTGACTGGTAGTAAATATGGTGTTTAATAAAATTTTAGTAAGTAATATTTATAGTATAAACTTTAATCATATCTAATAAATATTGTGGGATCTTACCTTTAAAGGTAACCTTCCCAGAACATTGTTGTGGTGTGTCGGTTTTAACTACAAGAAAATCTGCCCCATCTCCTTCACCATAACCAGTAATTTCAATCTCTAAAGCGCCGCTTCCAACACCACTTGCAGCATCTTCAATTTTAAGGCCATTTATGAGAATCAAGTCACAATTGCCAGAAGCAGCGACCGTAACGTGGAGTGTAGCAGGGTCACCGTATGTCAGCTGTGATGATGTTATGGTTAATAAATCTGGGAATTAAATGAGGAAAAAACAGAATTAAATTTAGACAAGGTTCTTACTTATTAAGACTGTTTAAATCAGTATATCACTCAGACACCTCATCTTATATGCATTTGCTAAATATAATAACAATAATAATCCTCTAACTCTATTCTTCTCTACTACTCTAGTATCGATTTTGTTATCTCTTCTCCACTATTGTCAAGAAAGTTTATGACTTTCAGGTCGAAACTAGAATGCTAGGTAAATACCGAAATTGGGAAATAAATAATACTTAGATGTAGCGAATACCTTTATTAACCACACTTTTTACACAGAGTGGAAGTAATCAAACTGTGTGGGACAAGCATTGTTGATAACAGAGGTATTCAATGTGTGGGATAAACACGTTGATAATAAAGGTATCCACTGTGTAGAAAAGCGTTGGTAATAGTGGTATCCACTGTGTGGAAAAGCGTTGGTGATAGAGGTATCCACTGTGTGAAAAAGTGTTGGTAATAGGATTATCCACTGTGTGGAAAAGTGTTGGTAATAGAGGTATCCACTGTGTGGAAAAGTGTTGGTAATAGAGATATCCACTGTGTGGAAAAGTGTTTTTAATAGAGATATCCACTGTGGAAAAGTGTTGGTAATAGAGATATCCACTGTGTGGAAAAGTGCTGGTAATAGAGATATCCACTGTGGAAAAGTGTTGGTAATAGAGGTATCCACTGTGTGGAAAAGTGTTGGTAACAGAGGTATCCACTGTGTGGTAAAGAGTTTTTAATAGAGATATCCACTGTGGAAAAGTGTTGGTAATAGAGATATCCACTGTGTGGAAAAGTGTTTTTAATAGAGATATCCACTGTGGAAAAGTGTTGGTAATAGAGATATCCACTGTGTGGAAAAGTGCTGGTAATAGAGATATCCACTGTGAAAAAGTGTTGGTAATAGAGGTATCCACTGTGTGGAAAAGTGTTGGTAATAGAGGTATCCACTGTGTGGAAAAGTGTTGGTAATAGAGGTATCCACTGTGTGGAAAAGTGTTGGTAATAGAGGTATCCACTGTGTGGAAAAGTGTTGGTAATAGAGGTATCCACTGTGTGGAAAAGTGTTGGTAATAGAGGTATCCACTGTGTGGAAAAGTGTTGGTAATAGTGGTATCCACTGTGTGGAAAAGTGTTGGTAATAGAGGTATCCACTGTGTGGAAAAGTGTTGGTAATAGTGGTATCCACTGTGTGGAAAAGTGTTGGTAATAGAGGTATCCACTGTGTGGAAAAGTGTTGGTAATAGAGGTATCCACTGTGTGGAAAAGTGTTGGTAATAGAGGTATCCACGGTATCTAAGTATCATTTATTCCAACTTATCAGACCAATGAATATTATATTCTTAAATCTTAATAAATTCATTTATATGCTGTCTACGTAACCTTTCTATCGAATTTTCATCTTTGCTTCATTCTACTGATTTATTATTCCTGTGTTTATTTTCATATTACCCAAATGAGTAACGTTATTCTCAGGCTCTTTCATTTGCATTTAGGTCGAGAAGCTTACACTGTAGTGAACATTCATTAGGAAAGCTTTAGCGGCGATTAAATTTTTTTTCAGGCTCCTAACATCTCATAATTCAACATTTTTCCATTTCATCCATCTTTTTTTCAAAATCTTCATTCCATTTCTCGCATCATTATTAAGGAGGTTGTTGTTAGTATTTGTAATAATAATATTATTATTATTATTGTTATTACCATTGTCTTAACTGGTTTCAATTGTCACTATAATTATTGATATTGTTATATTATTATTATCACAACTAAGTGCTAAACCCATAAGGGTGATATTATTATAAAAAAACACCCCCTCCACGTTAAAATTTGTGTTATTAAAGTATTAGGCTCAAATTTGATCACATTTTTAACTTAAACTTGAATTTTATTTAATATAGAGGAGAAGGAACTTTATTTTTCAACTCAACGTATGAAAGTATTAATATAAAATTATAAAATATGATTAAGCATATATTAGTTTCATTCAATGAAATACGAATATCAAGAGTCAAGCTTAATGCTTAAGCTTCTTCAATTGTTACTTATGCTGAAAATTACATTGCGTATAATGTTGAAAAAATATTACCTGAGGTTGCTTGTTGTATTTCTATTCCAGTAGTGCAGATGTCCAATGTGTCAGAAAAACTATCAGAAGCAGTGTTTTCTTTGGGAGCACAAAATGATAATGTAGGAGCTGTAGGATCTAAAGTACCACTGTACAAAACATAACTTAGAATTGATAATGATGCCAAATCACTGGAGACGGCTTCTGAGTTGAAAACAATGTCACTGAAGGTATCAAAAATGTCAGGGGAACACTCTACTCCCACTAGAAGCTGGTCTACAAAGTTGTAAGCAGTTGTACACGCTGAAAACAATTCCTTGTCTGAAAAAAAAAATTCCTTAGAGAAATCAGAGGCAAAATATTATAGTTAAATGTAGTCCATGTTGTTCGGACTAAGTTTATACTAGGGTTATGAAGGCTTAATTTCAACTCAAAAAAAAAAAAAAAAAAAAAAATTTAATTCCTAAAAAAGCGATTAAAGTAGTAAAATCTCTGACTCTCTCACACTTTATATATATATATATATATATATATATATATATATATATATATATATATATATATATATATATATATATATATATATTCGAAAACGGTGAAGTCGACTAACTTTACAACTAATTAACCAACATTAGCTAAACAGTTATAACTGTAACTTAGCAATAAACTCACTAAGGTTATATATACAACAATATTAACTAACATAAAGTCTATCAACATGATGTATGTACCTACTAACATTCCTTTGATCACTATTTTTTCTTTTTTAATTTCAATAATTCACAAAAGAACGATGCTCTTTTGAATGCATTAGTTCACAACAGAATCGTCCTTTTGTGGCTTACTGAAATTCAAAAGAAAATAGTAAATCATGATTCTACTTAACAAAATAATTTTTAGCAAAGATTTTATTTAGACAAAATGCAAACCTCACTGAACGTGAAGTGACATGACATCACTTGAGCGTTTGACTCAATCCCTTCTCTAAATTTGTAGTTTGGTGGAAAGATGGACCAAGAATGTTATTGTGAATAATGAATACACAAGAGAATTTTATATTCCCTAATTGAATCTGTGCAGCGTCTACATTAATTATCCAGCGGGTGTCACCGTCACCCTTGAAAACTATGTAAAATCCAAGATGGCTGCCTAGGTATTTATTGATCATTTATGATCAACACGAACATTATTTTAATCAGATTTATTGGCAACATTTTTTTAGGTAAATTCACGTTCTGTTCCTTCATATTGAAGGCATAATGGTAGGATGATTCCATATAAATAGGATAGCCAAAATGACTGCTCTCTTTACCCTTAAGTGATAAGATAAGCTAAGATTTCGTTCGGATTTTTAACCCCAGAGGGGTTAAAAATCCAGGACTGTCTTATTTTATCTTATCCCCCAGGATGCGACCCACACCAGTCGACTAACACCCAGGTACCTATTTCCTGCTAGTTGAGCAGGACAACAGGTGTAAGGAAACACGTCGAATTTTTTCCACCCGCCGGGAATCGAACCTGGGCCCTCCGTGTGTGAAGAGAGATCTTTCACCTCGGTACAAGGTGCGCGGCGCACGAGCGAAAAAAAAATCGAAAAATTATGAAAATTGAGTTAATCATATAGAAAAATAGCTTAACTCTTTGGCAAACAATGGTACAAGAATCAATGTTCTACGACGTTTCTACAGTTATATCAGGTATGGTGACGGTGATGTGCGTAGCACGTCTGCTCACACCCCGTATATTTTTTGGATTTTTTTCCTTGTTTTTTCTCGCTATTTCTTGCATTATTCTCTCTAATATAATAATTGACGATTTGGCATTATATAAGAGTAGGCGGATCTTATCCGTAGACTTTCAGCCAATGAGAAACCATCTGGGAACATTAGCTGACTCAGCGGAGTTTTTGCTCTTGAGAGAGGCAGGAGAAATCACTTCATTATTACGCTTATCTCAACTTTACGGCTTATTTATCTATCAGAATTGATCTAATATGACATAATAAACACTATAAATAACATACAAACATGTTATATACTCTAGACTGAATAAAATATGTCATAAAATGGCGAGTGTTCACCAGAAATATTCCATATAAGATATTTACCCTCTTCCCATGTCGTTTTCTTTGGTCTGGAGTTTTGAAGCGGTTAACTGTGCTAGAATACTAGTTTCATAAGGAAAACACCGAAACAAATGTGATTTTTGCGGAATTTTTTTTTTTCGAGACGGGGGAGCCGGCCCGCTTTCCAGGCATATATCTCGGAAGTATGTTATTGACTTATTTCACTTAACTACTCCTTTACTACTTAATTAAGTGGAATAATATTCTCAGAAATTGTAAAATAACGATTTTTCTTATTTTTAGTGATGCACTTTTGGAAATATTCCAAATATTTTGGAATTTATATGGGAGTAAAGGGCAGATATTTTGCAACAGTCTAAGAAATAACAAACTTTATTTTTTTATGGAATAAAGATAAGATATTTAGAGGAAAGTGCAACACCAAAAAATCGTATTAGCATTGTACTCTGGGCACTAAGTGCCCAAACAACCTTACGTCGTACCATATAGGACAACCATCCTGACAAAGGGAATTTTCAGTAAATCTTTCTTTTTTCAGTTGTTGTTTGAGGTATCGTATTGACAATTATTTACAGTAAATAGAGTAAATACTTCGTCTTCTGCTCCAGCAATGAAAGAAATCTGAAGAAAAACAAACAAAAAAAAAGACATTTTTTTCTTACTACCCACTCTTAGCCACCAGGTCACCGGGGCTACCGGGCCACCGGGCCACCAGGCCACCGGGGCACAAGTGGTGGTGGTAAAGACAGTAAAACACTAACTTTCCCGGCATCCTTTGCATTACTCAGATGAAGTAAAGTGAACCTAGCAACATTAATATTTTCATAAAGTATATATTTATTTTGGGTCACATTTGGAGAACATTAACCCAACATTTAATTTTCCTACAGAATGGTATCTGTACGTACATGGTCAATGTTAGGATGATGAATAATGCAACATGATCAACTGGGCAGTAATATGTGACACAGTAATTAATACCAATATATTCTTGATCATCCTTCTCCATTATTTATTTTAATCAGAAAGAAGTCCTAACCCCGTAATGGGTTATATAGCACCTGTAGAATGGGAGGCATTCAGGTTTGATCCAAGAACCCTTCACCAGCGTCAAAGTACCTTCCTTCCTCGTTAACTACTGTTTATAAAAGTACAGATATTATCTCTACTGACACAAAAATGTTCTGAGATCAAAACGAATGTCTAACTAGAAAATCAGACTTTCTTCTAAAATCCTTACATTAAACTTTTCCCTAGCACTAGATTAACTACATGTATTTCGATCGTTACGCAGTCCGAGAAAGGTATCCCTGAATTGAATAACCCCAGCCCCCTGTACGCTAATGCAAGCGAAAAGAATTTCAGAGTGCAGTATAAGTATATAATGCAGTTAAGTATTAGCTCTGAAGATCTGAATTGAATCAGATTTGGTATTCACAAGTTATCACACGGACACTAATATCCATTTTTTTAATAAAAACAGCAAATTAAGACATATACACCCCCAAAGTAAGTCAAACCTTCCACTAAGAAACACCAGCCTTGAAGCCAAACTAAATTCTCTTATCACAGAGAAACCAGTATGCTAAAATATACCAGCACAGTAAGAAAGCCAGTCAGAATTTAAATTATCAAGTTATCAGCGTTGAAATTAATGACAATTATATCAGGCACTCATAAATTATTTCATAAAAATCAGTATTTCAATTTTGACAGTTCTATTTTTTTTATGAAAAGGCAAACTGGGACCAACCCAAGAATTTGGGTCTGGTTACCATACGTAAGTGCTGAAACTTACAAGCCCATAGTATGTGTAGTTATCGAGTTATCAGTGAAAGACAAACAAAAAGCTGGAGAAAGAAAAAAAAATGGCAACTAGAAGCAATGCGCGACTCGAGAAAGGTATCCTCGTATTTCATAACCCCAGTCCACTCTACCTCAATACTCACACAAGGAAAAGTGCAGGATAATCATAAAATTCTAGTGGAACAAAATATAAAAATTGTGTCTGTATGTGCATGCTTTGCGTGTGTATGCATATACTTATATGTACTTCTGCATGTATGCATGTGCGTATGTATATATTGTACATAAGTTATTTTTTGTATATATGAATGGAAAGATGTTTAGGTATCACGTATGTATATGTACATGTGCATATACAGTATATTTTTGTGCATATGCATGTACGTTCGAACACTTACGTATATGTGCATATGTATATGTATGATAATGTATGTATGTATTGTTGTCCGTATGTGCATGTGCAATATGCGTGTATACATCCATACATGTATACATGTATGGATGTATTCTTATGCATATGTATACAAATGAATACGTTTTCATTATCATCACCTCCACTCTCCCCATTACCACCACTACCACCATCATTATCACCAAATTCAACTTTACCAACAACAACATCCACTGGGATCAAATTAATCATGTCCTTAACGAAATATGTTGGGAAGATATTTTAAACAACATGGATCAGAACCAGTACCCAGAAATGATCAACTCCGTAGCATTTGAAATATGCTCAAGGTACATTCCTCTAAGGAAAAAGAAAAGATGTATACTATATACATAGAGAGACGCTCCCTTTAAAAGTGAAGGTTAATTAATCACAGTGTCTCAAGAGGGTAACCTATCTCAAGTGCGGAAAGAAACGTTGACTAGGGAAACAGATAATATTGGACTTAAGTTAAATGAATCAAACAGGAACCAGGAGAGACAGAAGGGACTTACAGCAATCAATGAGGGATATCTGGTGTCACGGAGTGCTACTTAGTGTCACCGGAGGGCCATTTAGTGTCACCGGAGGGCCATTTAGTGTCACCGGAGGGCCATTTAGTATCACCGGAGGGCCATTTATGTCACCGGAGGACCATTTATGTCACCGGAGGGCCATTTAGTGTCACCGGAGGGCCATTTAGTGTCACCGGAGGGCCATTTATGTCACCGGAGGGCCATTTATGTCACCGGAGGACCATTTATGTCACCGGAGGGCCATTTATTGTCACCGGAGGGCCATTTAGTGTCACCGGAGGACCATTTAGTATCACCGGAGGGCCATTTATGTCACCGGAGGGCCATTTAGTGTCACCGGAGGGTCATTTAGTGTCACCGGAGGGCTACTTATGTCACCGGAGGGCCACTTAGTGTCACCGGAGGGCCATTTAGTGTCACCGGAGGTCCATTTAGTGTCACCGGAGAGCCATTTAGTTTCACCAGATGGCCATTTAGTGTCACCTGAGGGCCATTTAGTGTCACCGGAGGGCCATTTAGTGTCAGCGGAGAGCTACTTATGTCACCGGAGGGCCACTTAGTGTCACCGGAGGGCCACTTAGTGTCACTGGAGGGCCACCTAACAGACTAACAACCCACAGAAGCAACAATGGTATTGATGAATCCAAAAGGTAGAGTTAAGGCTTATTCGGGTTTGGTTCGAGGAAGTGGATGGATTCAATTCCTCGGATAAAATCTCGTTCATTATCAAGGCACCTACTTACAACGGGCGCTTCTTGAAGTATACCCAGAAAGTCACTGACGGTGATTGAATTTTGTGACTGACTTCGGTTTTTTAAAGCACTTGATTTTTCTGCTTGTTTAAGACAGCTTGGCACATGAAAATATGTATATACTATATGGTTACTACCTGACTTTTTAAAATTTTAATTTGTATTTTCCCAAATTAATTACTTTACAACAACAAAAAACAAGAATCTCATAGAGTACAACGCACTGATATTTAAATATTTTTGATGTAAATTATTACCTGGCATTTGAAACTCAGCTGAACCCAACCGTGGTACTGGAGTATCAGAACTTGTGTCCGTTGCGTCGAGTATACAATATAATTTCTGATATATTTCAGCTGTAGTAAGCTTATGTATACTACAGTAGTTAGGTTCACTCTTAAGATCAAATTCGAGAAAGGTTAATGGATCTTCATCGACAGAAGGTTTTTCTTGGGCACACGTCAGTTTAACAACAGTTGAATCGATAGGGTTCGACGAAGCATCTGCTGTATGATCAGTGAAACAAACCACCACTGTCATATCTTCTGTATTTGAGGTATCTGGTGTAAATGAAGTAATTTCCAGTTGTTCCTCATTATCTGAAAAAAGATATAACTAATATATTCATTAGCTGACATACTAATACATTAATATTATTTTTAACATTAAATTTGAAACTTTGCCAACAATTGATTTAGTGGATAAATCAAGCACCATGACTGATTTAAATAATTACAATATGTTTAATTTTTGCGATTTTGTTGTTCACAAAAGTCCCAGTTGACGACTTAAGTTTCCTATCTGAAAACCTCAGAAATTACGATTTACCATTGCCAATACTAACAATTATTGAGTTTATTAAACTTTGTATTGCTGATACAAAGTTTGTTTTTAATAGTAAGTTGTACACTCAGAAATTTGGTATGGAAATGGGTTATCCTCTCTCACCAGTCATTAGCAATTTGTGCATGAAATATTTTGAAACAAGACTGCGTAACAGAATTCTTCCCAATAGAGCTAAGTGGTACAGATATGTTCATGATAATTTATGCCTGATGCCCGGAAATATAGATATAAACCATTTCCTTTTTAAATTAACTAGCCTAACTCTTAATTGTTAAGGGTAACAATGAATCTAGATTCAAAATATACAGAAAACCAGCAAATAACTGTTCTTATGTGAACTATTATTCTTCACATCATGAGAGAGTTAAACTTTCCGTATTCTCATCAATGCTTTTGAGAAATTTTGAAGATTTATGAAATAGCAAATGATCTAAAAGACCCCAAAAATTTAATTGACAAATCTTTTAAAATTGCAAGATATACATTTTACAATTTAAAAAAGACCAAAGAAACATATTCAATCAAGAATATGTTGGTTCAACCTTACCAAGACAACCTTCTTGATATACCTTCTTTACTTAAGAATTTTAAAAATAAAACTTGTACTTATAAAACTTGATACAGTAAAAAATATATGATTAAAATTCTCTCATGAATACTGATGATTTCATGTAAAAAGGGCAGTAATGCTTATTACAATCAAACAGGGAAAAGTCTTGAACTAAGATTAAAAACAACGTAACTATAGCATCAGAAGTGAACAAGATTCGAATGCTCTGTTTATTCACGTGAGAGATTTTAACCATGAAATTGAGTTTCAAAGACAAGAAAATTATATCAAGCAAGTCCATGGTCGAGAGAAATATAACAGAATCAAGTTTCATAAAAAATAGTTTTGAAATTAATATGAATATTGCTTTTGGTTTATACAAATGGGATTCATTTATAATTAATAAAATTTGGGAAGAATTTGAGATACATTAGACAAGTAAAAATCTTAAAGTTTGGGTGGAATATAAGCTATTTGACAGATCCTTGACCACCACCTACCTACATCATCATAAAGGGTCAAGTGTTATAAGTTGACCGCGAGGTGTAATCTCGTCCTTATATGCCTTTCTGTTGATTTTTTATTGTTACAGTTTCTTGATAATGTGAATGTGTGTGTGTGTGTGTGTGTGTACTCACCTATTTGTACTCACCTATTTGTGGTTGCAGGGGTCGAGTCACAGCTCCTGGCCCCGCCTCTTCGCTGATTGCTACTAGGTCCTCTCTCTCCCTGCCCCATGAGCTCTATCATACCTCGCCTTAAAACTATGTATGGTTCCTGCCTCCACCACATCACTTTCTAGGCTATTCCATGGCCTGACTACTCTATGACTGAAGAAATACTTCCTAACATCCCTTTGATTCATCTGAGTCTTCAACTTCCAATTGTGACCTCTTGTGTCTGTGTCCCATCTCTGGAACATCCCGTCTTTGTCCACCTCGTCTATTCCGCGCAGTATTTTATATGTCGTTATCATGTCTCCCCTGACCCTCCTGGCCTCCAGTGTCGTCAGGCCGATTTCCCTCAACCTTTCTTCATAGGACAATCCCCGTAGCTCTGGGACTAGTCTTGTTGCAAACCTTTGCACTTTCTCTAATTTCTTGACGTGCTTGACTAGGTGTGGATTCCAAACTGGTGCTGCATACTCCAGTATGGGCCTGACGTAGATGGTGTACAGAGTCTTAAACGAATCCTTACTGAGGTATCGGAACGCTATCCGTAGGTTTGCCAGGCGCCCGTATGCTGCAGCAGTTATCTGATTGATGTGCGCCTCAGGAGATATGCTCGGTGTTATACTCACCCCCAGATCTTTTTCCTTGAGTGAGGTTTGCAGTCTTTGGCCATCTAAACTATATTGTGTCTGCGGTCTTCTTTGCCCTTCCCCAATCTTCATGACTTTGCATTTGGCAGGGTTAAATTCAAGGAGCCAGTTGCTGGACCAGGCTTGTAGCCTGTCCAGATCTCTTTGTAGTCCTGCCTGATCCTCGTCCGATTCGATTCTTCTCATTAACTTCACATCGTCTGCAAACAAGGACACTTCTGAGTCTATCCCTTCCGTTATGTCGTTCACGTATACCAAGAACAGCACAGGTCCTAGGACTGACCCCTGTGGAACCCCGCTTGTCACAGGCGCCCACTCTGACACCTCGTCGCGTACCATGACTCGTTGTTGCCTCCCTGTCAGATATTCTCTGATCCATTGCAGTGCCTTTCCTGTTATGTGTGCCTGGTCCTATATCTTTTGCGTGTGTGTGTGTGTGTGTGTGAGTGTGTGTGTGTGTGTGTGTGTGTGTGTGTGTGTGTGTGTGTGTGTATGTGATTTTACTAGTAAGAATCAGCTACCTCATGTTATGTACAGTATTTTTGTTTATTTGCAATACTTGCTAAAAAATTTTTTAATAACGTTGTTTAATAACAAATTTACTATTAGTCCATTTTACTTTTGTACAATTAATCACTATATTCCCTCAGAATAGTTCTTTACACTCAAATACTTTGTACTGCCCTTTATGAGTTTAATATTACAACCAGTGTATCACTTCCAGTACCAAGTAAATATATTACGTTCAGAAAGCTAACTCTATTCTCAGACAACAACTTTAGTCATATTATAATACTTTAACCAGTTCAATATTACATCATTAAAAATTGTACCATAATAAGAGTTAGCAATATCTCTAATACCGTAACCAGTGCAATATTAGATCCTCAAAATTGTACCATACCAAGAGTTAACTAAATCTCTGCGTTTTATAATTACTTTTTACAATCCATTAGCTAGTGAGATTAATTAGTTTAGTATCATATTATTAAGTTTAGCATAATACATTGTTCTTAAGTCAAGATATAGAATCACACTCAATCTTATGATTACAAGCATAGATCCTGATATCAACATCTTATTAAATGACTTACACTAATCTAACAGTAACTGTAATTATTATACAACAGAACAAGCAAAGACACTACTCAGAGCCAACACTAACATAACAATCTTTAATTAGAATGTCAAATCTTTGAACAAACATTATGATGACCTCACAGCATTACTAACTTCTGTGCATACCAGAATGTCTGTCATTACTCTCACTGAAACCTGGCTAAAGCCCAGTACTACAGATATCTATGCCATTCCTGGTTACATAACCATACACAACTGTAGGTCAGACCAGCAAAGGGGAGGAACAGCTATATAATACTCAGATAAACTTGAATGCATGAACAATACATGCACAAGGGATGAACATGGAGAATATATTATAGCTAAATTTAAATGCAAAGACCTACAGAAACCTCTCAGAGTGATAAACATCTACAGAGTACCACAGTCTACCATTTACCAATTTAGTGTAAAATTAGGAACCATGATATCTGATGCACACATGAACAAAGACCACCTACTACTCGTAGGCAACTTCAATATAAATCTCCTGCATGACCAGGACTCACAAGTAACCGAATTCACAAACACTATGAGCAAGTGCTTGTTGCTACCAACAATATCAAAACCTACAAGAATCTCCCAGACTATTATCTCTTTATTGGACCACATCTGGACTAACACCATATCCTCTTTAAAATCAGGCATAATCACAGATAATACCACAGACCATTATTGTGCATGGGGTTCAACAACAATAAACCATCTCTGACCACTAATAACCCAGCAAAAGGCTGCGTAACAAATTCCCACTCCAGGCAGCATACTCCACCAATATTCAAAAGTCTAAACTTACTCACCACAGAGAACATCCATACCTATTATTGTGTCTACTTCATACATAGAACACTTCACTCATATGTAAACCCTCCACTCAAACTTCTCCTCACCAACCTTAACAGGACACACGACCATAACACAAGACACAGATCTCTCTCTGATGTTCCCCGTGTCCATCTCACAATACGTAAAAACTCTATGCATATAAA
This sequence comes from Cherax quadricarinatus, assembly GCF_038502225.1. NCBI lineage: Eukaryota > Metazoa > Arthropoda > Malacostraca > Decapoda > Parastacidae > Cherax > Cherax quadricarinatus. Next base: position 45,343 of record NW_027195683.1, on the reverse strand, counting down.
GGGCCCAAAAATTTGGAATTCATTGCCAGTGAATACCAAAGAAACCCTGTCTGTAAATTAATTCAAAACTCTTCTTAAAAGCCACCTACTCACCCACAACTAAATACTCAGTACATAACCTTACCAACAAAGCTACCAAATCACTCTCCACCACCTCAAACTATAATTTCTCTCTGTGTTACTCCCCTAGCCTCAGAATCCCAAAAGTAAATGCTAGGAGTACAAGAAATTTTCATATTTTAACGCAAATATTTTAACGCAAATGTTGAATAACATATATTTGACATAAGTATAACCTATTGTATAATTAGTGCAATGCCGATGTTCAAGAGTGAACAAATCACGTCCACAGTCTGGTCTAATAAATAGAAAACACCTGATCAAACTATGTATTGTATGTCTAGTGTTAAGTAATCAGAAATCTGTTAAGTTTCGACTGCCCGTAATACTAAGGCTCTATGTGGCTCTCTTTGGCTCTCTAGTGGCTCTATTTGCTCTACAAATCATTGTAAACTCTCACTTTAAACTACCTATGTATAAATACTTCCTACAATAGATCAACCACATTCTAAACTTGCAAGGAAATAATAAATCTAAATCTAAAGGACTTAATTTTAAATGAGTTCTTGCTAATTGACCAATTTTACCTATACAGCATGATATATACATTATCAGAACTGAGGCTTGGCCAGGACTCGATCCTGCGTTCCCACGCCCAGCCCTGTGTGAACCGAACTAAGTACGCATCAACTCTATTCACTAGACCACCATCCTTAAATACTAGGCACCCAGCAGTACTGAGAGTGTTATCCTGGTGGGAGGACATTCATGGTTATGGAGCCTCAGAGACTAATTTGAACCTCATCCTGTTTGGTGTACCAGCGTATATATATATATATATATATATATATATATATATATATATATATATATATATATATATATATATATATATATATATATATATATATATATATATATATATATATATATATATATATATATATATATATATATATATATATATATATATATATATATATATATATATATATATATATATATATATATATATATATATCGTGCCGAATATGTAAAACTGGTCAATTAGCAAGAACTCATTTAAAATTAAGTCCTTTCTAAAATTTTCTCTTATACATTAAACTTTACTTTGTTGATGCAAAATTTGTATTTAATGATAAGTTTTTTACTCGGAAGTTTGGTATGGAAATGGGAAATCCTCTTTCACCTGTTCTTAGTAACCTATACATGGATTTTTTTTAAACAAAATTACTTATACACAATCCTCCCTAATAGAGCTAAATGGTTCAGATATGTTGATGATATTTTGTATCTTATGCCTAAGAATGTAGATATAAACCATTTCTTTGTTAAATTAAGTAGCACATTCTATAAACTTTACTGTGGAATTTAAGGAGAATAACTCTTCGTCTTTTCTAGATGTTTTAATTATTAAGGGTAATAATGAATTCAAATTTAAAATTTACAGAAAAACTACAAATAACTGTTCCTATGTACACTATTATTCTTCACATCAAGATAGAGTTAAACTGTCTGTTTTCTCTTCAACGTTTTTGAGAGCTTTGCGTATTTGTAGAACAAAGTTCATAGATGAAGAAATATCCAAAATTTATGAAATAGCTAATTATCTGAAGTACCCAAAATTGTAGTTGATAAAACTTTTAAAATTGCTAGAAATACTTTTTACAATCCAAAAGGAGAGTAGTAGGTTGGTAGACAGCAACCACCCAGGGAGGTACTACCGTTCTGCCAAGTGAGTGTAAAACGAAAGCCTGTAATTGTTTTACATGATGGTAGGATTGCTGGTGTCTTTTGTCTGTCTCATAAATATGCAAGATTACAGGTACGTCTTGCTACTTCTACTTACACTTAGGTCACACTAAACATACATGTACACGTTTATTTATACACACTCATCTGAGTTTTCTTTGATTTTATCTTAGTTCTTGTTCTAATTACTTTTCCTTTTATATCCATGGGGAAGTGGAATAAGAATCTTTCCTCCGTAAGCCATGCGTGTTGTAAAAGTCAACTAAAATGCCGGGAACAATGGGCTAGTAACCCCTTTTCCTGTAATAATTACTAAAAAGAATAAGAAGAAAAAATTTGTCAAAGTGGGAAGTCTGAATGTGCGTGGATGTTGTGCGAATGATAAGAAAGAGATGATTGTGGATGTTATGAATGAGAAGAAGCTGGATGTCCTGGCTTTAAGTGAAACAAAGCTGAAGGGGGTGGGTGAGTTTCAGTGGAGAGGAATAAATGGGATTAGGTCAGGGGTTTCTAATAGAGTTAGAGCTAAAGAAGGAGTAGCAATAATGTTGAAGGATAAGCTATGGCAGGAAAAGAGGGACTATAAATGTATTAATTCAAGGATTATGTGGAGTAAAATAAAGGTTGGATGTGAGAAGTGGGTTATAGTAAGCGTATATGCACCTGGGGAAGAGAGAAGTATAGAGGAGAGAGAGAGATTTTGGGAAATGTTGAGTGAATGCGTGGGGAGTTTTGAACCAAGTGTGAGAGTACTTGTGGTTGGGGATTTTAATGCTAAAGTGGGTAAAAATGTTGTGGAGGGAGTAGTAGGTAAATTTGGGGTGCCAGGGGTAAATGAAAATGGGGAGCCTTTAATTGAGCTATGTGTAGAAAGAGGTTTGGTAATAAGTAATACATATTTTATGAAAAAGAGGATAAATAAATATACAAGGTATGATGTAGCACGTAATGAAAGTAGTTTGTTAGATTATGTATTGGTGGATAAAAGGTTGATGGGTAGGCTCCAGGATGTACACGTTTATAGAGGGGCAACTGATATATCGGATCATTATCTAGTTGTAGCTACAGTTAGAGTAAGAGGTAGATGGGATAAGAGGAAAATGGCAACAACAAGTAAGAGGGAGGTGAAAGTGTATAAACTAAGGGAGGAGGAAGTTCGGGTGAAATATAAGCAACTATTGGCAGAAAGGTGGGCTGGTGCAGGTATGAGTAATTGGGGGGGGGGGGGGTTGAAGAGGGTTGGAATAGTTTTAAAAATGCAGTATTAGAATGTGGGGCAGAAGTTTGTGGTTATAGGAGGGTGGGTGCAGGAGGAAAGAGGAGTGATTGGTGGAATGATGAAGTAAAGGGTGTGATAAAAGAGAAAAAGGTAGCTTATGAGAGGTATTTACAAAGCAGAAGTGTTATAAGAAGAGTAGAGTATATGGAGAGTAAAAGAAAGGTGAAGAGAGTGGTGAGAGAGTGCAAAAGGAGAGCAGATGATAGAGTGGGAGAGGTACTGTCAAGAAATTTTAATGAAAATAAGAAAAAAAAATTGGAGTGAGTTAAACAAGTTAAGAAAGCCTAGGGAACAAATGGATTTGTCAGTTAAAAACAGAGTAGGGGAGTTAGTAGATGGGGAGATGGAGGTTTTGGGTAGATGGCGAGAATATTTTGAGGAACTTTTAAATGTCGACGAAGAAAGGGAGGCGGTAATTTCATGCACTGGCCAGGGAGGTATACCATCTTTTAGGAGTGAAGAAGAGCAGGATGTGAGTGTGGGGGAGGTGCGTGAGGCATTACGTAGAATGAAAGGGGGTAAAGCAGCTGGAACTGACGGGATCATGACAGAAATGTTAAAAGCAGGGGGGGACATAGTGTTGGAGTGGTTGGTATTTTTGTTTAATAAATGTATGAAAGAGGGGAAGGTACCTAGGGATTGGCGGAGAGCGTGTATAGTCCCTTTATATAAAGGGAAGGGGGACAAAAGAGATTGTAAAAATTATAGAGGAATAAGTTTACTGAGTATACCAGGAAAAGTGTACGGTAGGGTTATTATTGAAAGAATTAGAGGTAAGACAGAATGTAGAATTGCGGATGAGCAAGGAGGTTTTAGAGTGGGTAGGGGATGTGTAGATCAAGTGTTTACATTGAAGCATATATGTGAGCAGTATTTAGATAAAGGTAGGGAAGTTTTTATTGCATTTATGGATTTAGAAAAGGCATATGATAGAGTGGATAGGGGAGCAATGTGGCAGATGTTGCAAGTATATGGAATAGGTGGTAAGTTACTAAATGCTGTAAAGAGTTTTTATGAGGATAGTGAGGCTCAGGTTAGGGTGTGTAGAAGAGAGGGAGACTACTTCCCGGTAAAAGTAGGTCTTAGACAGGGATGTGTAATGTCACCATGGTTGTTTAATATATTTATAGATGGGGTTGTAAAAGAAGTAAATGCTAGGGTGTTCGGGAGAGGGGTGGGATTAAATTATGGGGAATTAAATACAAAATGGGAAGTGACACAGTTACTTTTTGCTGATGATACTGTGCTTATGGGAGATTCTAAAGAAAAATTGCAAAGGTTAGTGGACGAATTTGGGAATGTGTGTAAAGGTAGAAAGTTGAAAGTGAACATAGAAAAGAGTAAGGTGATGAGAGTATCAAATGATTTAGATAAAGAAAAATTGGATATCAAATTGGGGAGGAGGAGTATGGAAGAAGTGAATGTTTTCAGATATTTGGGAGTTGACGTGTCAGCGGATGGATTTATGAAGGATGAGGTTAATCATAGAATTGATGAAGGAAAAAAGGTGAGTGGTGCATTGAGGTATATGTGGAGGCAAAAAATGTTATCTATGGAGGCAAAGAAGGGAATGTATGAAAGTATAGTAGTACCAACACTCTTATATGGGTGTGAAGCTTGGGTTGTAAATGCTGCAGCGAGGAGGCGGTTGGAGGCAGTGGAGATGTCCTGTCTAAGGGCAATGTGTGGTGTAAATATTATGCAGAAAATTCGGAGTGTGGAAATTAGGAGAAGGTGTGGAGTTAATAAAAGTATTAGTCAGAGGGCTGAAGAGGGTTTGTTGAGGTGGTTTGGTCATTTAGAGAGAATGGATCAAAGTAGAATGACATGGAGAGCGTATAAATCTGTAGGGGAAGGAAGGCGGGGTAGGGGTCGTCCTCGAAAAGGTTGGAGGGAGGGGGTAAAGGAGGTGTTGTGGGCGAGGGGTTTGGACTTCCAGCAAGCGTGCGTGAGCGTGTTAGATAGGAGTGAATGGAGACAAATGGTATTTGGGACCTGACGATCTGTTGGAGTGTGAGCAGGGTAATATTTAGTGAAGGGATTCAGGGAAACCGGTTATTTTATATAACCGGACTTGAGTCCTGGAAATGGGAAGTACAATGCCTGCACTCTAAAGGAGGGGTTTGGGATATTGGCAGTTTGGAGGGATATATTGTGTATTTTTATACGTATATACTTCTAAACTGTTGTATTCTGGGCACCTCTGCAAAAACAGTGATTATGTGTGAGTGAGGTGAAAGTGTTGAATGATGATGAAAGTATTTTCTTTTTGGGGATTTTCTTTCTCTTTGGGTCACCCTGCCTCGGTGGGAGACGGCCGACTTGTTGAACAGTAAGCCAGACTGTGGAAGTGAACGCCAGTCAGCCTATCATCCAGCCTGTCTCCTGTCATCCAACTGCTCCTCCGTGCTTTGTGCATCGTTACACGTCTTCCAGTCAGCCATTCTCGTGGGTTAAGCCAGTCAGCCAACCCAGCTTCTAACCCAGCTGAGAGAGAGAAGTAAGCCACGCAGTAAGAAGTAAGCCAAGTTCCTCTGAAGTATTGTCTATATCGCTTTGTGCTCCCTGTTGGATGCTAAGAGTGGTTTTCACCATTCCTGTGGCATAGAGTGGCTTATCAAGCCACCTTCGTGGGTAGAGTGGGGTGCGCGCCAGTGTGCCAGCGAGTCACGCTCCCTTCACCCACCACCACTCATCTACCTGTGGTTGTTTGCACCCTTGTACCGGGTCCTAGTACTGTTTTGGCTCACATAATTGGTCAAGAGATTGTAGGTGGCACCAACGATAAAGCCAGTTATGTGAGTTACCCTAGAAAGCGCATTTCTTCCGACAAGAGTGACGTCAGTTCACCGCGCAGGACACCTCCTCATCACCAGTCATCCCGTCTACTACTCCAGACTTCAGTGATAATTTTCTTGAGACATTTTTCTTGCATTTAAAGACATTTGCATGTGTGAGACATTTATAGTAAATTTCTTGTGTACTCTAAACCTTGTGTTTTCAGTGTAGACTCAGTGTTTCTTTGACTCATTATTTTTGCAATATTTTTCAGTGTTTTCACTCATCTTATATTTTTTTTCTGTGTTTTTTTTATGCTACTCCTGTCTGTAGTAAGTATTATTGTGTAGTGTACCAGTCAGTCACTCTGTGTGAAGTGATTCATTTTTTTTTTTTTGTATTCTTTCAGCGTTGTATTCTCCAGTAATTGTCATTGTATTTCATGCAGTGATATTCACCCCAGTATACTAAATTATCCATTAAATTTTTGTCGTATCAGTCACAGCAAGATTTTGTTGTAAGAATATACAGGAATTTGTGAATAAGTGATTAAATGTTGTGTGCCCCGCCACTGTAAGTGTTACACTTCCCTGTTTTGTTCCTTGTTTTATTTTATTCATATTTTTCATATTTCTTTGAACAAATTCACTCTTGATGCAATTTCAATTACTTTTAACGTAAAGTGTTTTCTTTACTCTGTTTGAGTAAATTGTTTTGTCTAATTTACAATTAAGAGTTAAAGTGTTCAATCAGTTTTTTTTTTTTTCATATATTTTATTTTATTATTTAACCTGAGTTTTCCCAGTGACACTTTATTACTGCAGTGATTATTTCTACACTTTATTTTGTTGCACTTGTTCTGCAGTGAATTATTTTGTTGCACTTGTTCTGCACTTGTTCTGCAGTGAATTATTTTCTTTTATTGATATTTTTATGAATTATATTTTAATTTTGTCTATGCATTCTTAGAAAATACTTAAATTTCCCAGTTAACAATTTAGTAATTTTATTTTATACTTTTTACATTGATTTAAAATTTAATTAATTAATTTCTTTATTAGCAAGAGTAAAGACAGCTCATTTTGCATTTAATTCAGTCTCCAGTAATATTTTTACTTGTATATTTCAATGTAAATTTTTTTTCTTGACCAATAGTCCTTCACATTGAGTTGTCCTTCCTCTTGCAGTGTATCTTAGACATTTTTTTTTATTACTTCTGCAGAATTAGTTGCATCTCTTTTATTTCAATTCTAGAATTTTATATCATTTTTATTGTTCATTATTTTTGCCTTATTTGTTCTCGTGCTACTTTGCCATTATGTCTCACATACCATCAAGTGATACTTTAGTGAATGTCGATACTCAGACCTCTCAGACTACTGCTGCCCCTGTCATCAGTCCTCACAGTTCCTTACCGACTGACAGACCGACCCAGACACCGAGATACTATAGTTATACTCGTGATTCCCTTGATGCGTTACCTTTATTCAATGGCCATGTACATAGTCTTGAAGCATGGTTTGCAGCCATTCGTTCTCGTGCTAGTGCTCTAGTTGAAGGTCCTCCTTCAGAGGAAAGTCTTATCAGACTTGCTAAAGAAGCTCTTTATCGATCCCCTGCTGCTGTTCACGTTGTTGATCTCCTTGATATGCGAGACTTCAGGAATCTTACTAAGTGGTCACAATATGAGGAACTGATTCGTTCTTTCCTTGTCCCAGTAAAAACAGCTGATCCATATGTCGTTCTTAGGGAACTAGTGAATGCTACACCCATGAGTAATGAATCGTTGAGTGCATTTGCTGTTAGATTAGACAAACTTTTATCATCATTTATCAATGCTGTCCAGTCATCAGCTTTTCTCCCTGAAGAGGCTAAACCATTTACAGAATCGGTTGCTAAAATAGCAGCTTTTGGAGCAATCAAAGAACTAATGCCGCCTGCTTCCGTGTGTGCTTATGAGGCTCATCCTCCAACTGTGACGATGGAACCACTTACAGCCTTAAATCATGTACGTTCCTTGTGCCCCCAGGGTACTTTCCCATGTATCAAAAGTAATGTCACACATATGCCTCAGTCTGCACCACCTCTTGTTTGCGCCACAGAGACAAATCGTGGTCGTCAACCATCTCAGAGATCACCAAGAACCAGTGTACAGAGTCGTTATAAACCTCGTAGTATTCATAGTACATTCAGTAACCATAGTCGGCGGACTTGTTACAACTGTGGTTTCCGTGGCCATATTGCAATTAATTGTCCTGATAGTTACCCTAAGAGACGTCGTACTGATGATGAGTACCAGATCTTCCCTACTGTACTTATCATAGAATACATGGACATGACACATCTGAGTGCAATGCTCTCTATAACCTTCAGTACTCTAGGTCTTTCCGTGGCCGTTCCAACCGCAGAACCCGTAGAGGAAACAGATATCGTGGTTCTCAAAATAACCAGAACCAGGCTCATTCTTCCAATTCTCAAACTAACCAGAACCAGGGGGGGAATTCGAGCGCCCCAGTCAAACCGTCCCATGGTGACAGTAGGTGATAATGAGTACACCATCCCCGTTCACAATTCCTTTGAAGCCTTAAGCAGTCTCGAGAATGACAATCCTGCTGATGATGTTGCTTCACATGTCTCTGACATAGATGATTTTGGGGATGAAGTGGAACAAGTCTTTTCTGATGACAATCCACCTTTTTGTTTGCACATAACTTCCAATGCAACCATAGGCCCTATAGTGCAAGCATCTGTTCATAATGCGCCCGTTCATTTGTTCATGGACTCTGGTGCGCAAGTCAATATTATTAGGTCTAGTTTGTTTAAGGATAAGCAGTTACGACATGTCCTTCTCGTAGAACCGACTCATGTGTCCTCCCTTAGTGGAGTAGCTGGTTCTCACCTGCGTGTCCGAGGTCGGACTTCCCTAACCTTTTCTATCCAAGGTAGAGACTTCACTGCTTCCTTCCTTGTTGTCGACCAGATTACTTTCCCTGGTGACCTTCTACTGGGATTTGCTTCCATGCGAGACTTACGCATTGTGCTCGACCCTTATCGATGGCATGCCCAAATTGACGACTTGATCGTTCCATTCTGGGGTTACCAGCTTGGATCAGAAATCTGTTATACTGCTGCAGAGTATGATGTACGGATTAAGTCCTTACAAGCCAATGCATTCTCCAGTAGCGTACCCAAGCGGTCAGGCACTGGTAATTCTGTCACTCCCATCTGTGTTCCACCTATACCTTCAGACTTGCAGGATAGTGTCCGTTGCCTCAAGTGTCCGAGGACGCTCAGACTGCCTTGAGTGCACAACCTATCCCTGCAATGTCTGCTAGTTCGAGTAGTAGTTTCTCCACAGGGGACGCCTTGTCGGAAAACGATTACTTGCAACTAGTAATGCCATCTCTTGTTGATGTCACATGCCGTCTGCAGAAAGACGTTTCTGTTGCGGCTAGTGCTCTCACTAGAGTGTCTGTTGTTGTTCCTAGTGTTCCAGATGGTGATAACGTCCTAGTTGACAGTGATTCCTGCAAAGTAAAAGGTCTATTTGTTGAACCATCCTTACATGTTGTAAGAGATAGTAAGATCCATTTCTTCCTGGCCAACACTTCTGGTCACAGTGTTCGCCTCAGAGCAAATACCAATCTTGTTGACCTTGTTCACTATCCTTACCCTGTTCAGGTAGAGGATGAGTTGTCACCTGACCAGTGGGTCGGTGCTATTTCTGCCGGGGAGACCTCATCCACTTCACTGGATCAATCTGTTCCACCAGTTGAGGAGAAAGACTTAGCTCCCACTGACTTCCCAGATGAAGTCAAGCGTTTGTTGACTCTGTTGAACAAACGTCGTAAAGCCATTGCCTTACCAGGTGAGAAGATGGGTATAACGAACTTATTGTCCCATCGTATTCCACTTGAACCTGGTACTAGACCTATCTACATACCTGCGTACAGAATGCCTCATTCACAAGTTGCTGTCGCAGAAGAATTGATCAATCAAATGCTTGATGATGGAGTTATTGCACCTAGCAATTCACCTTGGAATGCACCCTTGATCCTAGTACCTAAGAAGGATGGTACTTGGCGCCCAGTGATTGACTTTAGGAAGTTAAATGCGAAAACCATTCCAGATCGCTTCCCACTTCCTGTACTGGGTGATCTTTTACGTAACATCGGAGATAACAAAGTCTTTTCAACCCTGGATTTGTTACAAGGGTTTTGGCAAGTCCCTCTTCACGAGGACAGCCAAGAGCTAACTGCATTCTCCACTCCTACAGGTCATTATCACTTCCTCCGTATGGCGTTTGGATTACGATCTTCCCCTATCACGTTCTCAAGGCTCATGACTAATATCTTTAGAGGTCTCATAGGTAATGCACTTATGGTGTACTTAGATGACGTAATCGTCATGTCTAAAGACGTGGATACACACTTGAAAAGACTTGATGTAGTACTTGGTAAGCTTGAAGAAGCCAATTTAAAGATCAAACTGTCTAAATGTCAATTTTTCAGATCAGAAATTAAGTTTCTTGGTCACGTAGTCACTCCTAGAGGGGTTACGACTGACCAAAGTAAAGTAACTGCAGTACTAAATTTTCCAACTCCCAAAACTGCTGATGCCGTAAGATCCTTTGTGGGCTTAGCAGGTTTTTATAGATCTTTCATTGCCAATTTTTCTTCCATAGCTGCTCCTCTAACTGAGTTGCTTAAGAAAGATGCTCCTTTTGTTTGGACCTTCCGTCAAGAAAGAGCATTCCAAACTCTAAAAGAAAAGCTAACATCTGCTCCAATTTTGAAATTTCCAGATTTTTCTAAGCCCTTCTATCTGACAACTGATGCTAGTTCAATTGGCATAGGTGCCGTACTAGCTCAGAAGACCGATGGCAAGTACAACGCAGTTGCATTTGCTAGCCGAGTCCTTACGAAGGCTGAACGTAATTATACAGTAACTGAGCAAGAAGCTTTAGCAATAGTATGGTCTTTAAAGCACTTCCGAGACATTATTTATCAGTACTCTGTTCATGTCTTGACAGACCATGCTCCACTGATACCTTTATTCCAGAACAAACAACCTACTGGAAGGTTAGCCAGATGGACCTTGACTATCCAAGAGTTCAATCCCACCTTTGAGCATTTACCTGGCAAGTCAAATGTAGTCGCAGATGCCTTATCGCGACATGTTAGTATAGTAACTGCAGACCCTCCATTTAGTGCTGAAGATGTAAAGAATGCTCAACGAACAGATCCCATGTGGTCTGGTGTGATTCGATTCCTGCTCCAGGAAGATCTTATTCTGACTGTGAAGCCACCAGCACCCATCAGTGACTTTGTCATGAACCAAGAATTACTGTATCGAACAGCCGAGTTGGGTACTCCTAGCAGAAGAGTATACCAGTTAGTAATTCCACAGTCACTAGTGAATGTAGCCTTACAGCTAGTTCACGATGTACCAGGTGTTGCACACCCTGGTATGGATCGTTCAGTAAAACAAGCCAGATTGAAATACTTTTGGCCTCGTATGGCAACTGATATTTCTGAGTATGTTAAGAAATGTAGTGTCTGCATGCAACATAAAGGTAATGCTAATGGTCCTAATCCAATCCAAGTGTATCCAACTACTAGCGAACCGTGGGAAAGAGTTGCGCTAGATTTGTTAACTAATTTCCAATGTTCCCTCCAAGGCAACAAACATCTGTGTGTTATGGTAGACCATTTCACCAGATATTGTGAGTTAGTTCCTATTGCAGATAAGACTGCCGAGACAGTAGCTAAAGCGTTTAAAGAACGCATTATCTGCAGGCATACCACCCCTAAGTCCCTAGTAACAGATAATGGAGGTGAATTCTGTAATGAGATTCTTGAAAATTTGTGTACCTTGTACAAGATCTCTAAATCCACCATTGTTCCTCATCATCCTGCCAGCAATGGGTTAGCGGAACGAACCAATAAGAAAGTACTTGATGTCTTGAGAGCCACTATCAATCCCAACAGTGAAACTTGGGATGAAGTTATACCTGATGTGCAGTGTGCTATAAATTCTGCTTACAATGTTTCTATAGGTGACACTCCACATTATGCATTGTATGGTGTAGATAAACGTTTGCCTTATGAGTTGTTATATTCTAATCCGAAACCAAATTACAACCCTGATGATTTCATAGCAACTCGTACCAGCTTAGCTCAAAGTGTTTTTAGAAGAATCCGTGAAACACTTCATAAATCAACAGCAGAATTTACAAGAGTCGCAAACACTCGAGCAAAGCCATCCAAAATCAAAGTAGGTTCGAGAGTTATGCTGACTAACTTTAACAAAACGTCTGCAATGCCAAAGCTTGATCAAAAGTTTGTTGGTCCTTATCGAGTAGTTGAACATATCACTGGTAATAAGTATAAGGTTAGAGAGATTAGTACTGGTCAGTATAAAGAATCGCATTTAGATCATATGAAGTTAGTATGTGATGATAATGATGTTCCAACCCAGACTAATGTGACAGACTCTGACAATCCTCCTGATCCTGTACTCTCTTCCTCTGATACTCAGTCAGACGATCAACCTGAATGTCGTTATTCCCTACGTACACGACAGGTATTGAGAAATCCTCAAGTATCATTTGTAACTTCCAATTCAGATTTGCCTCAAATACAGCATGAGTTAGCCAATGCTACAGAGTTTGATCCTCCCAGAGATGACACCCATTCTGCATATGTCAATCTCACCCTAGCAGAGTTGGGGTTAAATGTAAATAACCTGTATAGATGAATAATTACAGTATCAACTTATCAGTATTCAAGATTTTTTTTTTTTTTTGTGTTCATGTTCTCTCCGCATTCTGAGAGTTAACAGTCTAGATTTGAGTGCACCGAATCTGCCTTTCTGTTAAACACTCTTTCTTTGTATATATTCCTTCCTCAGAATCCGTAGATCACATGAATACAGATCGATCGATCAAAATTTTTTTTTCACTTCTATTGTGTAATCTCAACGTTGAGTTCGATTGTTCATTCGATGAGTTGTGCTATATTATACCTTGTATTGCATTACAGTTTCAGTTACGTAAGCTTCCATTCCAATGTTCTACTTATGTATGTTATAATGTTTAATTGTTGTGTACTTTGACATTGTATAGAATCAGCCCAAGCCGTATACCTGCCATCTCTAGTTTGTATTAGTTGTATGTCGGGACGACATACGTTAGCGTCGCCGAGCTCTCAGTAGTAGTAACCAGTTACCAGTAACCAGTGTACCAGTAGTTGACTCACTACCAACCGTCTCTGCCTGAGTCACTGTCTGTATTCATATTGTGCTGACCTGGCAGTATTCAAAGACCCCCTCACATATGGGTACTGTGGGCGGCCAGTCAGTCTTACGAGAGTGAGCAAGGAGATAGGTACGGCTGTTTGGGCGCTCTCTCCACATTATCCGTAATTATACGTACTACCAGCCTACGTGAGTATTTCTTTACCCTAATCCACGTGTTCGAACTCCCACATGATAATCGTGATTGCTCACATTATCAAGGAACTATAAAAACAATACCATATGTACTCCTAACTGTGGACACTAGCGAGGAGGAGGATATGTCGTTATCACGGGCAACAGCTTCTCTGGTTCGTTGACTCCATGGTACACTAGTGTAGCCGCAGTCATGTCTGGGTTCTCTTCGGGAGGGGATATCAGTCCTAGTTGCCTGCGGAGTGTCTCAGTAACTTCGCACTCCAGAACAGTGTGTTAGGGGGCGCTGGACAACGTGCTGGCAGTACTGGCACATCTCCTCAGCCTTGTCTACCATCATCTTGGCTGTGGGAAAGCCCAAACGAAGCCCTATGGATGGCGGTACACTGCGCTCTGGACCAGCTTCTGTCATACGGAGGGGGTTCTCCCTGAGTCGCTGCTCGGTACTGCTGTTGAGATGGGGTATCATCTAAGACCTCCTCCATAAGTTTCATGGCTCTTACAGCCACCAGTTTGGTCTATCGTAGGCTGATGGGGACAATAATCCCAGCATATGGATAGTCTGTTGCTGCCTTGGCTACATCATCCGCCACCTCATTTCCCCGGATGCCAGCATGGCTGGGGATCCAGTTCATTGTCGATCTGTTACCCTGAACTTCTAAGGCTGTCATTGTGCTCAGGATCGGTGTAATGAGGTGAACATTGTCCTGTGGTTGGGGATGGGAGAGGGCATTGATTGCAGAGGTGGAGTCAACATGCATGACAGGTCGGAGTAGATGTCGTAGGGCATGTGACAATGCCTGCTGAATCGCCACCAGCTCAGCTTGAAGGATCGTGCAGTGGTCAGGGAGTTGCCAGCCTTGTGTGTGACCATTGTGGTACAGTCCAGCTGCTGCTCTCTTCCTGTCAGGGCCGACAGAACCATCTGTGAAATACACTGCACATGTGCCTCCCTCTGCCAGTGTCATGCTTGTCTCAGCATGATTGCTTAGGGTATCTTTACTACAGAGACGCTTAGAGATGGGTAGTTGCATGACGCAAACATCGGCCGGATCTGGGCGCCAGGGAAGTGGTGGATGATACCCAGCAACAGGAAGGTCACAACTCTTCTCAAGGAGTAGTTGTATAGGCAGCAGCTTCCGCCCAGAAGCACAAAACGAACGAATCCAGGGGTAGTAAAGGGTCAAGACTACACCTCACCATCACATCATACAACAAAGAGGCACCTGTCGCGTGACGACACCCGACTCATAAGAAAAGAGGAACGCTGCATCAGGCCTGTTGGCCCATACTAGGAAGGTCCTTCGCAATGCATCCCACTAACAAAATATTTGCCCAACCCTAGTACTCTACAGAAAAATTAAGATTTATTGTTTAATGTACAAATTTTAATTATAAATGAATCTAATTTATATAAACCAAAGGAAATATTCATATTATTGTCAAAACTGCTTTTTATGAAACAAGATTCAATTATATTCCTGTCGACCAAGGACTTCCTTGATACTACTTTCTCAACCTTTTGAAAATCAATTGGATGGTTAAAATCTCTTACATGAATAAATAAAGCATTGGAATCTTGTCCAGTTTTAATGCTATATTTATGTTGTTTTAACCTTAGTTTGAGACTTTTGCCAGTTTGACCGTATTAAACTTTATCGGAAATTTTACAAGGAATCTTATAGACACATCCATCAGCATTTTGGCGGGGATTCTTTATCAAGAGTTTTATTTTACTATATCAAGATTTTTAAAAATAACTTTGATTTTAAAAGCCTTAAGAAGGGAAGGCATATCAATAAAGTTTTCATTCATGGTAAGGGAGAACCAACATATTTTTAGTTGAATAAGGCTGGTTGTCCCTTTTTGGATTGTAAAAAGTATTTCTAGCAACTTTAAACGATTTATCAATTACATTTCTTGGGAATTTCAGATTATTAGCTATTTAATAAATTTTGGGTATTTCTTCATCTATGAACTCAGGACTACAGATTCGTAAAGCCCTCAAAAACATTGATGAGAAAACAGACAGTTTGACTCTATCTTGATGCGAGGAATAATAGTGGACATAGGAACAGTTATTTGTAGGTTTTCTGTAAATTTTAAATTTGAAGTCATTATTACCCTTAATAATTAAAACATCTAGAAAAAGCAATGAGTTATTTTCCACAAACTCAACAGTAAAGTTTATAGAATGGGCTAAGCTATTTAATTTAACAAGGAAATGGTTTATATCTACATTCTTAGGCATAAGACACAAAATATCATCAACATATCTGGACCATTTAGCTCTATTAGGGAAGATTGTGTTAAACAGTCAGGTGTTTCTTTGTGGGATGTGATGGTGAGGTTTAGTCTTGACTCTTTATATGCCTTCCTTTGATGTATTGCTTTTATAGTTCCTTGATAATGTGAGAAGTCAAGAAATCGCTTGGAATTTCTCTATTCTTTCACAGTGGTTGTTTTGCATATTCTGATATCACCTGTTTACTGTGATCTTATTTGCTATATATATATATATATATATATATATATATATATATATATATATATATATATATATATATATATATATATATATATATATATATATATATATATATATATAAATATACATATATATATATATATATATATATATATATATATATATATATATATATATATATATATATATATATATATATATATATATATTATTTTTATTATTAACACACTGGCCGATTCCCACCAAGACAGGGTGGCCCGAAAAAGAAAAACTTTCACCATCATTCACTCCATCACTGTCTTGCCAGAAGGGTGCTTTACACTACAGTTTTTAAACTGCAACATTAACACCCCTCCTTCAGAGTGCAGGCACTGTACTTCCCATCTCCAGGACTCAAGTCCGGCCTGCCGGTTTCCCTGAATCCCTTCATAAATGTTACTTTGCTCACACTCCAACAGCACGTCAAGTATTAAAAACCATTTGTCTCCATTCACTCCTATCAAATATCCACTAGGAATTTTTATTGACCTAAGAAAAGCTTTTGACACAGTAAACCACCAAATCCTACTCCACAAACTTGACCACTACGGTATAAGAGGCCATGCGCTTGCTTATTTCAAATCTTACATTACTAATAGGTATCAGTACGTCACCATTAAAGACACAGCATCAGCAACACAGCCACTTGATACTGGAGTTCCGCAGGGTAGTGTCCTTGGTCCCCTGCTCTTCCTCATATACATCAATGACCTTCCAAACGTATCCCAACACCTGAAACCCATTCTCTTTGCTGATGACATGACTTATGTCATCTCTCACCCTAATCTTGCCACCCTCAACACCATTGTGAATGAGGAGCTGATTAAAATATCGACTTGGATGACAGCCAATAAACTTACGCTTAACACTGACAAAACTTACTATATTATGTTTGGTAGCAGAGCAGGAGATGCACAAATTAACATTAAGATAGACAACACTCTAATTACCAGAAATAATGGGGGAAAATTCCTAGGCTTATACCTTGACAACAACCTGAATTTCAGCACCCATATCCAGCATATAGCCAAAAAAGTATCCAAAACGGTTGGGATCCTCTCCAAGATACGATACTACGTGCCGCAAAATGCCCTTCTCACACTATACCACTCACTTATTTATCCATACCTCACCTATGCTATTTGTGCTTGGGGATCAACTGCAGCAACACACCTAAAGCCAATAATAACCCAACAAAAAGCTGCAGTAAGAATAATCACTAAATCCCATCCCTGGCAGCACACCCCCCCCACTCTTCAAAGATCTAAACTTACTCCCAGTTCAGTACATCCACACTTACTACTGTGCAATCTATATCTACAGGGCCTTAAACTCTAATATCAACCTTGACCTAAAACGCTTTCTTGATAGTTGTGACAGAACCCACAGGCATAACACCAGACACAAACATCTCTACGACATTCCCCGTGTCCGACTAAACCTTTACAAAAATTCAATGTATGTCAAAGGCCCTAAAATCTGGAATACCCTACCTGAGAACTCTAGAACTGCAGACACATTCATCACCTTCAAAACTACCATTAGAAAACATCTTATCTCCCTGATACACCCCGTCAACTAACTACACGAATACCACCTGGTGGTTCACACTTACACTCGCTCACTCATTTGACCATAAACAGAAATATTAATCTCAGTCTTAATATAATGAATCCTGTGATACTCCAATACTGAAACTATATACTGTGCCAAAACAAAAGCATTCACATTGCTAAACTCACAAACTAGTATTTAGTCACTTAGCCATAATACCAACTTACCTCATAATTTGTAATATTTTACAATTAAGAATAAAACTAAGTATGCCCGAAATGCCTAGCCATGCTAAGCGTTCTAGTGGTACACTCTGTAATCTCAATTTTACTACATGTTAAACCAAACAATAACCAAATTTCTGTAAACTCAGCATTGTAATCCTTATAGAGAATAAACTTTGAATTGAATTGACTTGAATACTTTCATACATTCCCTTCTTTGCCTCCAAGGACAAAGTTCTTTGTCTCCACAGACTCCTAAGTGCACCGCTCACCCTTTTCCCCTCATCAATTCTATGATTCACCTCATCTTTCATAGACCCATCCGCTGACACGTCCACTCCCAAATATCTGAATACATTCACCTCCTCCATACTCTCTCCCTCCAATCTGATATCCAATCTTTCATCACCTAATCTTTTTGTTATCCTCATAACCTTACTCTTTCCTGTATTCACTTTTAATTTTCTTCTTTTGCATACCCTACCAAATTCATCCACCAACCTCTGCAACTTCTCTTCAGAATCTCCCAAGAGCACAGTGTCATCAGCAAAGAGCAACTGTGACAACTCCCACTTTATGTGTGATTCTTTATCTTTTAACTCCACGCCTCTTGCCAAGACCCTCGCATTTACTTCTCTTACAACCCCATCTATAAATATATTAAACAACCACGGTGACATCACACATCCTTGTCTAAGGCCTACTTTTACTGGGAAATAATCTCCCTCTTTCCTACATACTCTAACTTGAGCCTCACTATCCTCGTAAAAACTCTTCACTGCTTTCAGTAACCTACCTCCTACACCATACACCTGCAACATCTGCCACATTGCCCCCCTATCCACCCTGTCATACGCCTTTTCCAAATCCATAAATGCCACAAAAACCTCTTTAGCCTTATCTAAATACTGTTCACTTATATGTTTCACTGTAAACACCTGGTCCACACACCCCCTACCTTTCCTAAAGCCTCCTTGTTCATCTGCTATCCTATTCTCCGTCTTACTCTTAATTCTTTCAATAATAACTCTACCATACACTTTACCAGGTATACTCAACAGACTTATCCCCCTATAATTTTTGCACTCTCTTTTGTCCCCTTTGCCTTTATACAAAGGAACTATGCATGCTCTCTGCCAATCCCTAGGTACCTTATCCTCTTCCATACATTTATTAAATAATTGCACCAACCACTCCAAAACTATATCCCCACCTGCTTTTAACATTTCTATCTTTATCCCATCAATCCCGGTTGCCTTACCCCCTTTCATTTTAGGCCCGGTGGCCTGGTGGCTAAAGCTCCCGCTTCACACACGGAGGGCCCGGGTTCGATTCCCGGCGGGTGGAAACATTTCGACACGTTTCTTTACATCTGTTGTCCTGTTCACCTAGCAGCAAATAGGTACCTGGGTGTTAGTCGACTGGTGTGGGTCGCGTCCTGGGGGACAAGATTAAGGACCCCAATGGAAATAAGTTAGACAGTCCTCGATGACGCACTGACTTTCTTGGGTTATCCTGGGTGGCTAACCCTCCGGGGTTAAAAATCCGAACGAAATCTTATCTTATCTTATCTTCATTTACTGCCTCACGAACTTCCCCCACACTCACAACTGGCTCTTCCTCACTCCTACAAGATGTTATTCCTCCTTGCCCTATACACGAAATCACAGCTTCCCTATCTTCATCAACATTTAACAATTCCTCAAAATATTCCCTCCATCTTCCCAATACCTCTAACTCTCCATTTAATAACTCTCCTCTCCTATTTTTAACTGACAAATCCATTTGTTCTCTAGGCTTCCTTAACTTGTTAATCTCACTCCAAAACTTTTTCTTATTTTCAACAAAAAATTATTGATAACATCACATAAGAACATAAGAACATAAGAAAGGAGGAACACTGCAGGAGGCCTGTTGGCCCATACTAGGCAGGTCCTTTACAATTCATCCCACTAACAAAACATTTGCCCAACCCAATTTTCAATGCCACCCAAGAAATAAGCTCTGATGTGAAAGTCCCACTCAAATCCAACCCCTCCCACTCATGTACTTATCCAACCTAAATTTGAAACTACCCAAAGTCCCAGCCTCAATAACCCAACTAGGTAGACTGTTCCACTCATCAACTACCCTATTTCCAAACCAATACTTTCCTATGTCCTTTCTAAATCTAAACTTATCTAATTTAAATCCATTACTGCGGGTTCTCTCTTGGAGAGACATCCTCAAGACCTTATTAATATCCCCTTTATTAATACCTATCTTCCACTTATACACTTCGATCAGGTCTCCCCTCATTCTTCGTCTAACAAGTGAATGTAACTTAAGAGTCTTCAATCTTTCTTCATAAGGAAGATTTCTAATGCTATGTATTAATTTAGTCATCCTACGCTGAATGTTTTCTAACGAATTTATGTCCATTCTGTAATATGGAGACCAGAACTGAGCTGCATAATCTAGGTGAGGCCTTACTAATGATGTATAAAGCTGCAGTATGACCTCTGGACTTCTGTTGCTTACACTTCTTGATATAAATCCCAGTAATCTATTTGCCTTATTACGTACGCTTAGGCATTGCTGTCTTGGTTTAAGGTTGCTGCTCACCATAACCCCCAAGTCCTTTTCGCAATCTGTATGGCTAAGTTCTACATCATTTAACTTATAAGTACTAGGGTTATGGGCACTCCCAAGCTTCAGAACCTTGCATTTATCTACATTGAACTGCATCTGCCACTTTTCTGACCAAGAATAGAGTTTGTTTAAATCCTCCTGAAGTTCCATAACATCTACGTTTGAATCAATTATCCTACCTATCTTTGTGTCATCGGCGAATTTGCTCATATCACTAGTAATTCCCTCATCAAGATCATTGATATATATTATAAACAACAACGGGCCCAAGACTGATCCCTGTGGAACGCCACTTGTTACAGATCCCCACTCGGATTTAACCCCATTTATGGACACTCTCTGCTTCCTGTCAGTGAGCCATGACTCGATCCACGAGAGCACTTTTCCCCCAATGCCATGAGCTGCCACTTTCTTTAACAGTCTATGGTGCGGAACTCTATCAAAAGCCTTACTAAAATCTAAGTAAATAATATCAAATTCTTTATCGTGGTCAACAGCCTCAAAAGCTTTACTGAAGAAAGTTAATAAATTAGTTAGACAAGACCGGCCTCTTGTGAATCCATGCTGAGTATCATTAATCAAGCTATGCTTATCGAGATGGCTTCTTATAATCTCAGCTATAATTGACTCTAGTAATTTGCCTACAATTGAGGTCAGGCTTATTGGGCGGTAATTTGACGGTAACGACTTGTCCCCTGTTTTAAAAATAGGAATTACATTAGCCATCTTCCACATATCAGACACTACACCTGTTTGAAGAGATAAATTAAAAATATTAGTTAATGGTTCACAGAGTTCCATTTTGCATTCCTTAAGAACCCTTGAAAAAACCTCATCAGGACCCGGCGACTTATTTTGCTTCAGTCTGTCTATCTGCTTCACAACCATTTCACTAGTGACTGTGATGTTACATAATTTATCTTCTTCTAGCCCACTATAAAAATTAATTACTGGAATATTGTTAGTGTCTTCCTGTGTAAAAACTGAGAGAAAATAATTATTTAAAATCGAGCACATTTCATTCTCTTTGTCAGTAAGGTGCCCATAGTTATTTTTAAGGGGACCTATCTTATCTCTAACTTTTGTTCTATAGACCTGGAAAAAACTTTTTGGGTTAGTTTTAGAATCCCTAGCAACTTTAATTTCATAGTCCCTTTTAGCTTTTCTTATCCCCTTTTTAATGTCCCTCTTAATGTCAATATACTGATTCATAAGATGACCCTCACCTCTTTTGATACGCCTATAAATTCCTTTCTTATGCCCTAGTAGATATTTGAGCCTATTATTCATCCATTTTGGGTCATTTCTATTTGATCTAATTTCTTTATATGGGATAAACGTTCTTTGAGCAGCATGTATAGTGTTCAGAAAACTGTCATATTGATAGCTCTCTTCGTTACCCCAGTCAACAGATGATAAGTGTTCTCTAAGCCCATCGTAATCTGCTAAGCGAAAATCTGGGACTGTTACTGAGTTATCGCTACTATCGTACTTCCATTCAATGCTAAATGTAATTGATTTGTGGTCGCTAGCACCCAGTTCCTCTGAAATTTCTAAATTATTAACAAGGGATTCATTGTTTGCCATAACTAAGTCAAGCAGGTTATTTCCCTTTGTAGGTTCTGTCACAAACTGCTTCAAAAAACAATCCTGAACTACTTCTAAGAAGTCGTATGATTCTAAATTCCCAGTCAAGAAATTCCAATCAATATGACTAAAGTTAAAGTCTCCTAGAATTACTACATTATCGTGCCTTGTGGCCTTAACAATTTCCTCCCATAGTAGTCTCCCTTGGTCCCTATCTAAGTTTGGGGGACGGTATATCACTCCTAAAATCAGTTTTTCATGCCCCTCTGAAAATTCTATCCAAACAGACTCTGTATGTGTTACTTCAGACTTAATACCCGTTTTTATGAAACAGTTCAAGCGATCTCGGACATACAATGCCACCCCACCCCCCTTCCCGATACTTCTATCTACTTGGAACAATTTAAAACCCTGAATATGACATTCCGCAGGCATGTCCCGACTTTTTGAATTAAACCACGTCTCAGTTAAGGCAAATACATCACTGTTACCTGCACTAGCAACTAATCTCAATTCGTCCATCTTATTCCTAGCACTACGGTAATTAGCATAATAAACATTGAAAGACTCTCCTTTCTCTTTACCCTTCCTGATAATTTCTGTTTTTCTACTAAACCTATTACTGTCCTTATCACCCAAAGTCCCTGGCTTTTCAATATCTACCTCGTTCTGCTTATTACTAGTTCCCCTAGAACTCGTAATATTACTACACTGGGACTTCACTGTTTTCCTGCCAAAACCCATACCACTAACTATTCCTAGTTTAAAGTCCTAACTGCTCCCTCCACTGCAGTTGCCAGTGCTACCACCCCAGACCTAGATAAGTGAACCCCATCCCTGGCATACATGTCATTTCTGCCATAGAAGAGGTCCCAGTTGTCAATGAATGTTACCGCATTTTCCTTACAGTATTTGTCCAGCCAGCAATTGACACCACAAACTTCTGCTGAACACTCTAACACTACATTTTTAAACCTACCCCATACCTCTTCGACCCCATTGCCTATGCTCTCATTAGCCCATCTATCCTCCAATAGCTGTTTATATCTTACCCTAACTGCCTCCTCTTTTAGTTTATAAACCTTCACCTCTCTCTTCCCTGATGCTTCTATTCTCCTTGTATCCCATCTACCTTTTACTCTCAGTGTAGCTACAACTAGAAAGTGATCTGATATATCTGTGGCCCCTCTATAAACATGTACATCCTGAAGTCTACTCAACAGTCTTTTATCTACCAATACATAATCCAACAAACTACTGACATTTCGCCCTACATCATATCTTGTATACTTATTTATCCTCTTTTTCTTAAAATATGTATTACCTATAACTAAACCCCTTTCTATACAAAGTTCAATCAAAGGGCTCCCATTATCATTTACACCTGGCACCCCAAACTTACCTACCACACCCTCTCTAAAAGTTTCTCCTACTTTAGCATTCAAGTCCCCTACCACAATTACTCTCTCACTTGATTCAAAGGCTCCTATACATTCACTTAACATCTCCCAAAATCTCTCTCTCTCCTCTACATTCCTCTCTTCTCCAGGTGCATACACGCTTATTATGACCCACTTTTCGCATCCAACCTTTACTTTAATCCACATAATTCTTGAATTTACACATTCATATTCTCTTTTCTCCTTCCATAACTGATCCTTCAATATTACTGCTACCCCTTCCTTTGCTCTAACTCTCTCAGATACTCCAGATTTAATCCCATTTATTTCCCCCCACCGAAACTCCCCTACCCCCTTCAGCTTTGTTTCGCTTAGGGCCAGGACATCCAACTTCTTTTCATTCATAACATCAGCAATCATCTGTTTCTTGTCATCCGCACTACATCCACGCACATTCAAGCATCCCAGTTTTATAAAGTTTTTCTTCTTCTCTTTTTTAGTAAATGTCTACAGGAGAAGGGGTTACTAGCCCATTGCTCCCGGCATTTTAGTCGCCTCATACGACACGCATGGCTTACGGAGGAAAGATTCTTTTCCACTTCCCCATGGACAATAGAAGAAATAAAGAAGAACAAGAGCTATTTAGAAAAAGGAGAAAAACCTAGATGTATGTATATATATATGCATGTGCGTGTCTGTGAAGTGTGACCAAAGTGTAAGTAGGAGTAGCCAGATACCCTGTTATCTAGCGTGTTTATGAGACAGAAAAAGACACCAGCAATCCTACCATCATGCAAAACAGTTACAGGTTTCTGTTTCACAGTCATCTGGCAGGACGGTAGTACTTCCCTGGGTGGTTGCTGTCTACCAACCTTCTACCTTAAATATATATATATATATATATATATATATATATATATATATATATATATATATATATATATATATATATATATATATATATATATATATGTATATATATATATATATATATATATATATATATATATATATATATATATATATATATATATATATATATATATATATATATATATATATATATATATATATATATATATATATACATATATATATATATATATATATATATATATATATATATATATATATATATATATATATATATATATTATATATATATTTATATATATATATATATATTATATATATATATATATACCTGGAGTTTACCTGGAGAGAGTTCCGGGGGTCAACGCCCCCGCGGCCCGGTCTGTGACCAGGCCTCCTGGTGGATCAGAGCCTGATGAACCAGGCTGTTGCTGCTGGCTGCACGCAAACCAACGTACGAGCCACAGCCCGGCTGGTCAGGAACCGACTTTAGGTGCTTGTCCAGTGCCAGCTTGAAGACTGCCAGGGGTCTGTTGGTAATCCCCCTTATGTATGCTGGGAGGCAGTTGAACAGTCTCGGGCCCCTGACACTTATTGTATGGTCTCTTAACGTGCTAGTGACACCCCTGCTTTTCATTGGGGGGATGTTGCATCGTCTGCCAAGTCTTTTGCTTTCGTAGTGAGTGATTTTCGTGTGCAAGTTCGGTACTAGTCCCTCTAGGATTTTCCAGGTGTATATAATCATGTATCTCTCCCGCCTGCGTTCCAGGGAATACAGTTTTAGGAACCTCAAGCGCTCCCAGTAATTGAGGTGTTTTATCTCCGTTATGCGCGCCGTGAAGGTTATATGCAAGGAATTCGCAAGAGCAGGCGAAATACACACCACAAACACTGATCACTGGCTGAAGGAGACTCTAACCTACGAACTTTGGAACAAGGTGAAATGTGGTGAAGGCAGTTTTTGTGTTGTATATATTGTTACTGATAATACAGTACATATTTTTTATAAAGGTGAGTTTGTCAGCATAGTTGCTGATCCCCTACATGTGTTGTATAGCTTATCTGTGTATCATAGTACCATCCATATGTTTTACATACACGACCCCTTTGCTGGGCCTAGTGACTGTTTGTATGATTTCACGGGATGTGGCATGAATGTGTGGGACGCGCTACCTCGCTCTCAGATCTTCACGCACAGGCCTACTGGTAACGCAAGGCAGGTTGGGCTCCCTTTCTCACACTCTGCAATATATTGTTACCATCCAACAAGTGTGTATATCTTCAACCCTCGTTATCTCCTTTCGAACCCCACGACAAATGTTGCCAGTGGAGGGCCTGTAATTCTGACGATTACAGCGATTTCTGGAGATAAAATTCTACTGAGCCGGTCGTCATCTTGTGACGCTAGGCCCGCAGAGACGGGTGATGCTCAACAATCCCAAGCCAGCTACCCAAGCAAGCTTTCACCAGCCTATTGCTTCACTTACTCGTCAGTCTCTGTGTATTAGCGTTTTATTTGCTTATTTGCATTACTTCCGAGGGGCTGACCCGAGTTTGCAAAGTAAGCCAAGCCACCAAGCCAGTCTGTGGGGAGGGAGTCCAGCCCAGCCCTACGCCCTTCCAGCATTGCCTGCTAAGCCAGCTCTCCACCCCTGCTGTGCTCATCGTTACAAGTTATCAAGCCAGTCTGTGTGAAGGGTTAAGCCAAGCCAGCCAGCAACTAACCCAGGTGACTAACCCAGTACTCAAGCAAGCCACGTGGGTACAGTCTTCACCGTCGCTTTGTGCTTCTAGTTCTAGCTGTTCTGAGTGCTTTATCATCCCTGTAGTGTTGTATTTTGTGGGTTTTTTTTAAGCCAGCCCGGCTTAGAATATCTTCGTTTCCCAAATTCCTTCTATCTTGTACCAACTGAGCCCATGGAAGTCACCGCGATCATAAAGTCTTTTAAAAATAACTCGGGGAATCTGTCTCACGTCCCACCATTATTGTACAAGGGAGCAGCCCATGTCCTTTCGCATGCACATTACTTTTTAACAAGTCACTAGAAACTAGCACTTTCTCGACACTACTCAAGACAGCAAGGGTTACACCAATACATAAAGGTGGTGACCCTACAGACGTAAACAACTATAGGCCTATATCAAACTTACCATTGCTATCCAAAATCTTTGAGAAACTCGTGCACAGGAGGCTATATTCATTTATAACGTCACAAAACATACTCAACCCCTGCCAATTTGGATTCAGGAAAAATAAAAGCACTAATGATGCAATTATAAAAATGCTAGACCTGCTTTACACAGCATTGGAAAATAAGAAATATCCTCTAGGAATTTTTATTGACCTAAGAAAAGCGTTTGACACAGTAGACCACGACATCCTACTCCACAAACTTGACCACTATGGTATAAGAGGCCATGCGCTTGCATATTTTAAATCCTACCTTTCTAATAGGTATCAGTATGTCACCATTAAAGACAGCCTCATCAATACGGTCACTTGATACTGGAGTTCTGCAGGGAAGTGTCCTTGGGCCCCTGCTCTTCCTCATTTACATCAGTGATCTTCCAAACATATCCCAACACCTGAAACCCATTCTCTTTGCTGACGACACGACTTATGTCATCTCCCACCCTAATCTTGCCACCCTCAACACCATTGTTAACAAGGAGCTGCTCAAAATATCGACTTGGATGACAGCCAATAAACTTACACTTAAGACTGGCAAAACCTACTATATTATGTTTGGTAGCAGAGCAGGTGTTGCGCAACTTAACATTAAGATCGACAACACTTTAATTGCCAGACATAATGAGGGCAAATTCCTAGGTCTATACCTCGACAACAACCTAAATTTCAGCACCCATATCCAACACATAACAAAAAAAGTATCCAAAACGGTGGGGATCCTCTCCAAGATACGATACTACGTGCCACAAACTGCCCTTCTCACACTATACCATTCACTTATATATCCATACCTCACCTATGCTATCTGTGCTTGGGGTTCAACTGCAGCAACACACCTAAAGCCAATAATAACCCAACAAAAAGCCGCAGTAAGAATAATCACTAAATCCCATCCCTGGCAACACCCCCCCCCCACTCTTCATAGATCTAAACTTACTCCCTGTTCAGAACATCCACACTTACTACTGTGCAATCTACATCTACAGGACCTTAAATTCCAATATTAACCTTGACCTAAAACACTTTCTTGATAGTTGTGACAGGATCCACAGGCATAACACCAGACACAAACATCTCTATGACATTCCCCGTGTTCGACTAAACCTTTACAAAAATTCAATGTATTTCAAAGGACCTAAAATCTGGAACACCCTACCTGAAAACTCTAGAACTGCAGACACATTCATCACTTTCAAAACTACAGTTAGAAAACATCTTATCTCCCTGATCCACCCCGACAACTAACTACATGATAACCACCTGGTGGTTCACAATTACACTCACTCACCCACTGACTATAAACCCAGAAATACTAATCTTAATCTTAAAATAATAAATCCTAACTAGTCATAAGTTTGCCTATGATACTCCAATATAGACACTTTGTATTGTGCCAAAACAAAAGCATTCACATTGCTAAACTCACAAATTATGATGTAGTCACTTAGCCTTAATACCATAATCTGTAAGGATTTAATGTTAAGAATTAATCTAAGTCTGCTCGAAATGCCTAGCCATGCTAGGTGTCCTAGTGGCCCCCTCTGTAATTAGTATTTTATAACATGTAAACCACACAATACCCAAAACCTGTAAACCCCACATTGTAACCCTTATAGAGAATAAACTTGAATTGAATTGAATTCGTGCCTAGTGCGGGTGTCCCCAGTGTGGCTTACGCCGCTCATCCCATAGGCCCAGTCACCACATGGTGTCTCACCACCGTGCTGCCTCAAGCAGTCAAGCACCTCACCCACTACTACTGTTTTTACCCTTATCACGGGTTCTAACACCATATTTTACAGACCACATAGGGGTTCAAGAGCCATGTGTGTTCCTTCGTCAGTTTGCGCCATTGTAAAAGCCTCCTGTGTGAGTTCATCGTCGATTTAAGCGCTAATTCTTCGATCACGTGTGGAGAATAGTCAAGAACACCGCCAACCACAAGACTCCACCACCATCCTCCACCATCCACCTCATTCTACAATGTCGCTACAGTGTTAATGAATAATATTTTTTCATAGAGACATTTGCAAGTGTTGAGACAATTTTCTTTACTTATTTCTTAGTGACATTCAGTGACTTGATCAGTGTTCATTATATCCCATTTGCAATATTTTTTTTTTCTCTTTCTTCAGTGTTAATTTTCGTGCTTTATTTATGTCTGTTGTGTTGTGTTCATTTTTTTTATATATACTGAAGTAAGTACTTTAATGTTTTTCCTTGTTGTGTGCAATATATAAGCAGTATAACCTTGTGTTTACACTTCACAATTATCTTGTGTTCACAGTATTCTGTTTCTTGTCTAGTAAATTATACAGTGAAGTAATTCAGTAACTTGTTACCTTATATTCTGCATCACAACTCAGTGTTGTCTCAGTTATTTTTTTTTTTCTCCCAGCATTTGTGTATTCTTGCTGTTTTTGTTTTCATTCATTTGCTATTTTTTTTTCTTCTGTGTTCAATATACTTGTGTTACTTCTTTTCATTTAGCCAGTGTCTAATTTGTCTTATTTCCACAGACAATAGTGCCATTATTTTGTTGAAGCAAGACAATTATTTTCCAATTTTTCACACCCCAAGCTTCATTACAAGGAAATTCTCATAGTATTGTGCATATATTGATGTGTTATTTTTACTGCATCACTGTAAGTGTTAATTCTTTCCCTTGTTTTATGTTTTTGCCTTTATTATTTTCATATTTCATTGAACAAATTCACTCTTTGTGCAATTTTTAAGTTCTTCTTTTAAAGTAAATCATTCAGTCAGTTCATTCAGTTCATTCAGTTCATTCCTGGATAATATTTTTTTTGTTGCTTTTGTAAACTGGATTTTCTTGTGCGTGTTATTTTTTTTTTATTGCAATATTGATTCATTCTTGTGTAGACATTGTGCTGCCATTAATTTTTTTTTCTTTCAGAAACTTTATGTAGTGTTGTGCAGTACTTTTGATTAGTTATTGTTATTTGCAATATTGCTACAGTTTATTTCAGTGCAATATTTTGTGATTTCAGTTTTACATTTCTTGTTCTGTGCATAATATTTTATTCTTTGTGTGTCATTTTATTTTCTTTTTAGTGAATTGCTTTCCCAGTTTGTTTTAATTTTGCACAAGATTTGTTGATCCCATTTTATAATTTTTTTTTTATTTCTTTATTGAATTGAGAGTAAAGACAACTCACTGTGCCATTCATTCAATTTACAGTAAATCTGAGTAAATTTGATTTGAGTAAAGTACAATTTCTCTTGATTTTCAAAGTGTTGCTTATCCAGTTGAGCAATTTTTTTTTATTTTCATGTGAGTTCTCCTTGCTACACTGTGACTTAATTTTTTTTTCCTTTACTTATGCAGATTAGTTAAGCATTTTCTTCCCATTTAAGCTTATTGTGTCATTCTCTCTTTTTTTTTTTTTTTTTTTTGCTTTTATGTCCTTGAGTAAGTTCCCTGAGAAGATGTCAGTCATTTTTGTTTGCTTACTTAGTGTATCATGCCAGTCGAAGTCAATATGAATCAGTACACAGTACCAATATTCCCTTGCTGACTGAAAGACAGTACCTAGCTAGACAATGTGTTTCTCACAGCTTGTAGCTGAGATTTGTTGAAGTGCTGCGAAATGTGAAGTTCAGATTAAGTTCCTATAGATTCTTTCATTACTTATTAACGTAGCCGAGCGGTCAGGCACTAGTAATACTGTCACTCCTGTCTGGAATCCAGCCACAATATCATGCACGCAGGATAGTGTACAGCTCCTGATGACCCACTGAGAAGTGTGAAAGTACTTAAGCTATATATATAAATATATATATATATATATATATATTATATATATATATATATATATATATATATATATTGATAAATTAGACACATGCGCAGCTCTTTTGTATCTTTATTGAGGAAACGTTTCGCCACACAGTGGCTTCATCAGTCCTTTGTATGGACTGATGAAGCCACTGTGTGGCGAAACGTTTCCTCAATAAAGATACCCAAGAGTTGCACATGTGTCTAATTTATCAACATGTCGGTTCTCTGAACCATTCATCTACAAACCTGTCAGACACTGCAACTTCTTGGGATCTTAATACTTGGGAATTCTTCACTTGCCTAATTCTTGGGCACGACCTACTTCCACATTGAACAAATGTGACACCACCTATGACTGCTGCACCTCTCCTGCCTACGGTTTATAAGCTCCTTCTCCGCACGTATGCCGTATTCTATTCAAGATTGATGGACTGACCACATCGACTCAAGGTTGAGGGACTGATTACCTCATTCTCCTCCTGTTCTTCAAGATTCTCCTTTGTATGGACTGATGAAGCCACTGTGTGGCGAAACGTTTCCTCAATAAAGATACCCAAGAGTTGCACATGTGTCTAATTTATCAACATGTCGGTTCTCTGAACCATTCATCTACAAACACCCTCAATAACCCCTCCTCAGCTCTCTGAATAATATTTTTAGAAACCTCACACCTCCTAATCTATGGATTCTCTGCATAATATTCATACCTCACATTTGAAGTGTTCTTTAAGATCCAAGGTAAATTAACTAAAACGTAAAAAACCGGTTTAGAAGCCTTTCTTGGTAGTTATAAGCTGACCCTCTCCTAATAGGGTTAATTTTTTAGAAATTTCTACAAAAAGTCAATTAAATTGAGAAAAATAAAATTAGACGTTTTCTTCGACACCTAATATTTTTTTTTTTCGAAAACTGCTGTTTATCATTCATTTTAGTTTATTTCTTATTTGTAATTCAATTTAATTTGCATGTTGAGGGCCCCTCAAACCTAAAGTGCCCCTGGCCCCCCAAACCTAAAGTGCCCCGGACCCCTCAAACCTAAAGTGCCCCTGGCCCCCCAAACCTAAAGTGCCCCGGGCCCCCCAAACCTAAAGTGCCCCTGGCCCCCCAAACCTAAAGTGCCCCTGGCCCCCAAACCTAAAATGCCCATGGCCCCCCAAACCTAAAGTGCCCCGGGCCCCCCAAACCTAAAGTGTCCCGGGCGCCCAAACCTAAAGTGCGCCTGGCCCCCGAACCTAAAGTGCCCCGGGCCCCCCAAACCTAAAGTGGCCCTGGCCCCCCAAACCTAAAGTGCCCCTAGCCCCCCAAACCTAAAGTGCCCCGGGCCCCCCAAACCTAAAGTGCCCCGGGCCCCCCAAACCTAAAGTGCCCCTGGCCCCCAAACCTAAAGTGCCCCTTGCCCCCAAACCTAAAGTGCCCCGGGCCCCCAAACCTTAAATGCCCCTGGCCCCCCAAACCTAAAGTGTCCCTGGCCCCCAAACCTAAAGTGCCCCTGGCCCCCCAAACCTAAAGTGCCCCAGGCCCCCAAAACCTAAAGTGCCCCTGGCCCCCCAAACCTAAAGTGCCCCTGGCCCCCCAAACCTAAAGTGCCCCTGGCCCCCCAAACCTAAAGTGCCCCTGGCCCCCCAAACCTAAAGTGTCCCTGGCCCCCCAAACCTAAAGTGCGCCTGGCCCCCCAAACCTAAAGTGTCCCGGGCCCCCCAAATCTAAAGTGCCCCGGGCCCCCCAAATCTAAAGTGCCCCGGGCCCCCCAAACCCAAAGTGCCCCAGGCCCCCCAACCTAAAGTGCCCCGGGCCCCCCAAATCTACAGTGCCCCGGGCCCCCAAATCTAAAGTGCCCCGGGCCCCCCAAACCCAAAGTGCCCCGAGCCCCCCAAACCTAAAGTGCCCCGGGCCCCCCAAATCTAAAGTGCCCCGGGCCCCCCAAACCTAAAGTGCCCCGGGCCCCCGAAACCTAAAGTGCCCCGGACCCCCCAAACCTAAAGTGCCCCGGGCCCCCAAATCTAAAGTGCCCCGGGCCCCCCAAACCCAAAGTGCCCCGAGCCCCCAAACCTAAAGTGCCCCGGGCCCCCCAAATCTAAAGTGCCCCGGGCCCCCCAAATCTAAAGTGCCCCGGGCCCCCCAAACCTAAAGTGCCCCAGGCCCCCCAAGGTCTAAATCCGGCTCTGGTGCTACGGTCCACAGGATGGATACGGAATTCACAATAAATTAGCTACTTCAGCGGCGAAATCTAAATCAAAAGGGGGGTTTAAAAAATATTTCAGGGTTTTTGTTCTCGCTTTTATATCACGCAAACCAACAGCCTGATCTTATTGAAACTTATACAAATCATGTTGCTATGAAAGGACACGTAGAAGATCATAGCATTGTAAAAAAAAAATCTAAGTATATTAAATTCAGTCTAATATTTATTATTTATTTCAAGCTCAACATGAAAAAAGATCTCCTAAACGTCTAAACAAAATTGGCTAAAAATTTACATGGTGTAGCTTTAAATCTTTTTAAAAATCTGCCTTGTTTTCTAAGTTTAATAGCCCTATTTCATAGTGGTACAGAAAAGTAGGAATGATTCTCCAAATTTTCACCTAATAACATTAACAAATTATAGACTACAAGGCCCATTAAGATACTAAATCTCCTCTTAACTCACACTAACAATAAATGTTTGAAGAAGACTGGTCAAGGAATCCAACGACTTGAAGTTTATTAACTACATTTATGCACTGACAAATTTGCTCCTTTTAAAATCAATGTAAATAGTATAACAAATTAAACACCTTCAATTATTATTATTATTATTATAATAATAATAATAATAATTATTATTATTATTATTATTATTATTATTATTATTATTATTATTATTATTATTATTATTATTATTATCATAGGAAGTTCATGAGAAATAAAAAGTAATCAAATAGGGTAACTTTCTTGAGTCAAGATCACTATATCAACATCAAGGTACCTCACTCTCTATATATGCAATCTGCGTCTATTTTTTTTTTTTACCGTACACCTATGCTGTTTGTATAATATTTTATTTTAGTTATACATACTACCTCGCACATCGGCGTCTGAGGTTTCCCTGCCTTCCGCAGTGTCTAATTTGCTGAATTTAATAGACCATTATATTGAGACTTCAGACCAAAAACTAAACCCTGATCCAAAATTTGAACTCATTCTTAAAAGGTAAATTCCCTTCTTTGCAAAAAAATATCACTTTTAATTAAAACAACTTACCAATTGTCAATTAACTTCTACTTAAGATTTCTCACAAAAATTGAACGAGCCACAAACTAACTTCATTTACTAAACATGACCGTTTTTTTCCCACGTATCCTCGAAGGAATACTATATATTAGAGGCATTCAACGTCTTTCTTTAAACTTGGTAATAACTTGCCTAAGTTCTTAACTAAGTTCTTCCTTCGAACCCTTACTAAAATAATTTTTCCTGCAGTCAGAGGAAAATAAGACAAACTTGAACTACTTCCAAAGAACTTAATGATCATCTGTACACAGATACTGTACTCTGATATATAAAAATAAACAAAAAATGCACATTGCTTAGCAGCTTTTACATAATATTAATACGCAAATACTAAAAATGTGATATTAAAAAATCTCGAACTAAGATTAAAACAACATAAATATAGCATTAGAACTGGACAAGATTCCAATGCTCTATTTATTCATGTAAGAGATTTTAACCATCCAATTGATTTTCAAAAAGTTGAGAAAGTAGTATCAAGCAAGTCCATGGTCGACAGGAATATAATTGAATCTTGTTTCATAAAAAGCAGTTTTGACAATAATATGAATATTTCCTTTGGTTTATATAAATTAGATCCATTTATAATTAATAGAATTTGGGAAGAATTTAATAATACACTGGACAAATAATAATTTTTAAATTTTCTTGGGTAGAATAGTTTGTGGGGTGAGTTGTGCAAAGGACCTATCCAAGTTGGGTCGGCGCGCGTCAGGTGTTTAACCGTTGTGGGATCTGATAGTGAGGTGCTGGCCAGACCCCTTATATAGCTTCGTACAAAATTGAACTATGCTTGGGGCCCCCATGCTTTACTTTCCTTCCCTGGCTGACAAACTAAGATACATAAACGCCTGCAAAGTAGCCATGATTCTGCACAGGCAGCAAGGTACCCCACTAAGGAGACGGATATTGACAACCATGTCACAAGATCCCACACTCTTCACGGACTACTCCTGGATTCGTTCGTTTTGTGCTGCTGGGCGGAAGCTGCTGCCTGTACAGCTGCTCTGTGAGAAGAGTTGTGACCTTCCTGTTGCTGGGTACCA
The DNA here is from genome assembly GCF_038502225.1 of Cherax quadricarinatus. Classification (NCBI taxonomy): domain Eukaryota; kingdom Metazoa; phylum Arthropoda; class Malacostraca; order Decapoda; family Parastacidae; genus Cherax; species Cherax quadricarinatus. The sequence continues at coordinate 10,917 of NW_027195683.1, read as the reverse complement.
TCCACCACCTCCCTGGCGCCCAGATCCAGCCGATGTTTTCATCATGCAGCTACCCATCTCTAAGTGTCTCTGCAGTCAAGACACCCTCAGCAATCATGCTGAGACAAGCATGGCACTGGCAGAGGGAGGCACATGTGCAGTGTATTTCACAGATGGTTCTGTCGACCCTGACAGGAAGAGAGCAGCAGCTGGACTGTACCACAATGGTCACACACAAGGCTGGCGACTCCCTGACCACTGCACGATCCTTCAAGCTGAGCTGGTGGCGATTCAGCAGGCATTGTCACATGCCCTACGACATCGACTCCGACCTGTCATACATGTTGATTCCACCTCTGCAATCAATGCCCTCTCCCATCCTCAACCACAGGATAATGTTCACCTCATCACATCGATCCTGAGCATAATGACAGCCTTAGAAGTTCAGGGTAATAGATCGACATTGAACTGGATCCCCAGCCATGCTGGCATCCGGGGAAATGAGGCGGCAGATGATGCAGCCAAGGCAGCAACAGACTATCCACATGTTGGGATTACTGTCCCAATCAGCCTACGACAGACCAAACTGGTGGCTGCCAGAGCCACGAAACTTATGGGGGAGGTCTTAGGTGATACCCCATCTCAACAGTGGTACCGAGCAGCGACTCAGGGAGAACCCCCTCCATATGATAGAAGCTGGTCCAGAGCGCAGTGTACCGCCATCCATCGGCTTCGTTTGGGCTTTCCCACAGCCAAGATGATGGTAGACAAGGCTGAGGAGGAGATGTGCCAGTACTGTCAGCACGTTGTCCAGCGGCCCCTAACACACTATCTTCTAGAGTGCGAAGCTACTGAGACACTCCGCAGGCAACTAGGGGTGATATTCCCTCCCGAAGAGGACCCAGAGATGACTGCGGCCACACTAGTGTACCATGGGGTCAACGAACCAGACAAGCTGTTACCTGTAATAATGACATATCCTCCTCCTCGCTAGTGTCCATAGTTACATATGGTGTCGCTTATGAGATGCACCAGTTGAACTGACCAGAGGGGCGCTTGAGCGGCATGCGTCGCATCATTGTGGAAACCTTTCTCCATCGGGAGCCAGAGACGGGTCATCGCAAGATTGGGACCCGTGCCAGGACTATGGTCTTGGCGAACATTATACATACATACATACTTTACTTTCATAGTTCCTTGATAATGTGAGTAGTCACGAAAGCGCTTGGAATTTCTCTATTCTTTCAGAGTGGTTGTTTTGCATATTCTGAAATCACCTGTTTACTGTGATCTTATTGCATATATATATATATATATACATATATATATATATATATATATATATATATATATATATATATATATATATATATATATATAATTTTACAAGGAATCTAATAGACACATCCATCAGCATTTTGGGGGGAATTCTTAATCAAAAGTTTTTTTTACTGTATCAAGATTTTTGAATACAACTTTAATATTAAAAGTCTTAAGAAGAGAAGGCATATCAACCAAGTTTTCATGGTAAGGGAGAACCAACATATTTTTAGTTGAATAAGGCTGGTTGCCCTTTTTTGGATTTTAAAAAGTGTTCCTAGCAACTTTAAAAGATTTATCAATTACATTTCTTGGATATTTTAAATCATTACCTATTTCATAAATTTTGGATATTTCCTCATCTATGAACTCAGGACTACAAATTCGTAAAGCTCTCAAAAACACTGATGAGAAAACAGACAGTTTGACTCTATCTTGATGTGAGGAATAATAGTGGACATAGGAACAGTTATTTGTAGGTTTTCTGTAAATTTTAAATTTGAATTCGTTATTACCCTTATTAATTAAAACATCTAGAAAAGGCAATGAGTTATTTTCTTCAAACTCAACAGTAAAGTTTATAGAATGGGCTAAGCTATTTAATTTTCCAAGAAAATGGTGTATATCTACATTTTTGGGCATAAGACACAAAATATCATCAACATATCTGAACCATTTAGCTCTATTAGGGAGGATTGTGTTAAGCAACCTTGTTTCAAAAAATTCCATGTATAGGTTACTAAGAACAGGTGAAAGAGGATTTCCCATTGCCATACCAAACTTCTGAGTGTAAAACTTATCATTAAATACAAATTTTGCATCAACAATGCAAAGTTTAATAAGTTTAATGATAGTAGGAACTGGCAATGGTAAATCATAGTTAACGAGTTCTTCAGATAAGAAACTTAATAAATCATCAACAGGAACTTTCGTAAACAAGGAAGTAACATCAAAACTAACCATGTTAAAATCATTTAAGTCAGTCAAGGAGCTTAATTTATCAACCAAGTCTATGTTGTTTTTAACATTAAAGTTAGAAATTTTGCCAACAATAGGGCTCAAAATATCAACAAGCCATTTGGATAATTTATATGAAACTGACCCTATGGAGCTAATAATTGGTCTGACTGGATTCCCTGGTTTGTGTGTTTTTATTAGTCCATACATGTAAGGTAAAGATGGATTAGTGGAAGTAAATTGTTTGACTAATTCATCTTTGCCTTTCAGTAGAAGTTTTATTGTTTTATTGAAATTGCTGTTAACGGTTTCTAGGGGATTTTTCCTAAGTTTAGAATAGGTTTCAGTATCATCTAAGAGATTATTCATTTTTTCTTGGTAATCATTTTCTTTCATAATTACTATTGCATTTATTTTGTCTGCTTTAGTAAGGCGCAAATTTTTATTGTTATTAAGTGTATCATAAGACTTAAAGAATCTTTGAGGGCAATTGGGAATGTTTGGTTTTAACATAGAGCTGTATACCATTCCTTTACTAATATTAATTTCATCAGAGGATAAATCAGAAAATTTTTCAAAGTTACAAAAGGCTTTTGCAATTTCAACATTATTAAGTTTTTTTGAAGTTGCAAAACTTAGGCCAAAACCTAGAGCAGCAGTTGTATGTTTGTCTAAAATTTCATCTGATAAGTTAATTACAAAATTGTTATTAGCATGCTTTGTCCAATCACTATTTTCAATTAAAATGTCTAATTTTCTTTGTAGTTTGCTCTTGAGTTCATTACAAATTCTTCTGAGTTTATTATAGCAATGATCCAACATACTGTGTTTCCATTCTGATGGAATGGCCTGATTAAAAGAGTATTTTTTGTTTCTCAATATTTTGAATGCTTCCTTCTCCTGTATTTTAGTTATTTCAATATGTTTCTGAAGAATAATTCTCATAAAATCATCAAAAGGACGATCTCTCATGTCAAGGAGTCTATTGGGTAAAAGAGACTTGGGCAGAACTTGATTTTTTAAAAAAATTGTTTAAATGAACAAGTTCTGCCCAAGTCTCTTTTACCCAATAGACTCCTTGACATGAGAGATCGTCCTTTTGATGATTTTATGAGAATTATTCTTCAGAAACATATTGAAATAACTAAAATACAGGAGAAGGAAGCATTCAAAATATTGAGAAACAAAAAATACTCTTTTAATCAGGCCATTCCATCAGAATGGAAACACAGTATGTTGGATCATTGCTATAATAAACTCAGAAGAATTTGTAATGAACTCAAGAGCAAACTACAAAGAAAATTAGACATTTTAATTGAAAATAGTGATTGGACAAAGCATGCTAATAACAATTTTGTAATTAACTTATCAGATGAAATTTTAGACAAACATACAACTGCTGCTCTAGGTTTTGGCCTAAGTTTTGCAACTTCAAAAAAACTTAATAATGTTGAAATTGCAAAAGCCTTTTGTAACTTTGAAAAATTTTCTGATTTATCCTCTGATGAAATTAATATTAGTAAAGGAATGGTATATAGCTCTATGTTAAAACCAAACATTCCCAATTGCCCTCAAAGATTCTTTAAGTCTTATGATACACTTAATAACAATAAAAATTTGCGCCTTACTAAAGCAGACAAAATAAATGCAATAGTAATTATGAAAGAAAATGATTACCAAGAAAAAATGAATAATCTCTTAGATGATACTGAAACCTATTCTAAACTTAGGAAAAATCCCCTAGAAACCGTTAACAGCAATTTCAATAAAACAATAAAACTTCTACTGAAAGGCAAAGATGAATTAGTCAAACAATTTACTTCCACTAATCCATCTTTACCTTACATGTATGGACTAATAAAAACACACAAACCAGGGAATCCAGTCAGACCAATTATTAGCTCCATAGGGTCAGTTTCATATAAATTATCCAAATGGCTTGTTGATATTTTGAGCCCTATTGTTGGCAAAATTTCTAACTTTAATGTTAAAAACAACATAGACTTGGTTGATAAATTAAGCTCCTTGACTGACTTAAATGATTTTAACATGGTTAGTTTTGATGTTACTTCCTTGTTTACGAAAGTTCCTGTTGATGATTTATTAAGTTTCTTATCTGAAGAACTCGTTAACTATGATTTACCATTGCCAGTTCCTACTATCATTAAACTTATTAAACTTTGCATTGTTGATGCAAAATTTGTATTTAATGATAAGTTTTACACTCAGAAGTTTGGTATGGCAATGGGAAATCCTCTTTCACCTGTTCTTAGTAACCTATACATGGAATTTTTTGAAACAAGGTTGCTTAACACAATCCTCCCTAATAGAGCTAAATGGTTCAGATATGTTGATGATATTTTGTGTCTTATGCCCAAAAATGTAGATATACACCATTTCCTTGGAAAATTAAATAGCTTAGCCCATTCTATAAACTTTACTGTTGAGTTTGAAGAAAATAACTCATTGCCTTTTCTAGATGTTTTAATTATTAAGGGTAATAATGAATTCAAATTTAAAATTTACAGAAAACCTACAAATAACTGTTCCTATGTCCACTATTATTCCTCGCATCAAGATAGAGTCAAACTGTCTGTTTTCTCATCAATGTTTTTGAGAGCTTTACGAATTTGTAGTCCTGAGTTCATAGATGAGGAAATATCCAAAATTTATGAAATAGGTAATGATTTAAAATACCCAAGAAATGTAATTGATAAATCTTTTAAAGTTGCTAGAAATACTTTTTACAATCCAAAAAGGGACAACCAGCCTTATTCAACTAAAAATATGTTGGTTCTCCCTTACCATGAAAACTTGGTTGATATGCCTTCTCTTCTTAAGACTTTTAATATTAAAGTTGTATTCAAAAATCTTGATACAGTAAAAAAACTTTTGATAAAGAATTCCCCCCAAAATGCTGATGGATGTGTCTATAAGATTCCTTGTAAAATTTGCGATAAAGTTTATTACGGTCAAACTGGTAAAAATCTCGAACTAAGATTAAAACAACATAAATATAGCATTAGAACTGGACAAGATTCCAATGCTCTATTTATTCATGTAAGAGATTTTAACCATCCAATTGATTTTCAAAAAGTTGAGAAAGTAGTATCAAGCAAGTCCATGGTCGACAGGAATATAATTGAATCTTGTTTCATAAAAAGCAGTTTTGACAATAATATGAATATTTCCTTTGGTTTATATAAATTAGATCCATTTATAATTAATAGAATTTGGGAAGAATTTAATAATACACTGGACAAATAATAATTTTTAAATTTTCTTGGGTAGAATAGTTTGTTGGTGAGTTGTGCAAAGGACCTATCCAAGTTGGGCCGGCGCGCGTCAGGTGTTTAACCGTTGTGGGATCTGATAGTGAGGTGCTGGCCAGACCCCTTATATAGCTTCCTTGGATGCTTTACTTTCATAGTTCCTTGATAATGTGAGTAGTCACGAAAGCGCTTGGAATTTCTCTATTCTTTCAGAGTGGTTGTTTTGCATATATATATATATATATATATATATATATATATATATATATATATATATATATATATATATATATATATATATATATATATATATATATATATATATATATATATGTATATATTCCAAGCGCTTTCGTGATAATAATATAGAACTCACACATAAATAATTAAGAAATGTTAAAGTGTTTCATCCACAGTGGCATATTACTAACCATTCTGAAAAATACCATGACTTTGCTTATTATAAATAACTCGTAACCAATTAAACTTGTCTAAATTCAGCCATACAATGCGAAAATAGTACATTTCAAAACTACATATAAACTACATTGTAATGTTTTACAAGTTAAATTCAACAAGTCGTTAGGATTACAATCACACCACACAAACTTGCAAATCGTCCATAACTACTGTAACATTGGGGTCCAGCCTCTGGACACGTTATGTGACTAACACTCATAACTACCGTTGACAGGATATTTATGGGGTAATAATAAAGGTAATGAACTTCAGTGACAACAGCGCTGCTGTCTAATGTCAAATCACTCCCGTCTACCACGAACATGTGATACCAAGTGATAAAAGACAATGAGAGACCACTCAAATTCAGTAATGGCTCACCATTACAATCTAGATATCAGCTTCCATGTTCTTCTTTGAGCAACTGTATGGGTAACTTGATGGACACATCGCCAAAGATTGCCACGCTACTTCAGCATCGCTCATTACCTCTAAACAAGTTCGGGATTACGCTAGATTATTAATAGACTCTGGTAGGATATCTCCCCAGATCTTCGAAGACATCAGTATTATCGGTTTGCAAGAAACCAAACTTAGATCCACCAACTTTGCTTAAAGTAGATGATTTGTAACATCTGTTATATTATATCTCGCCATATTACAGTAAATTCTTTGCAATATTTTTCATCTTCCCTTAACATATGCAAGCTGTTAAGGAACTGTCCACGATTATAAACATTAAAATCATCATAATACTTGAGGCAAGTTCATAAAATTACAAAAGTGAGACTCCTCCCTTTAGTTCACTTATAGCATTTATTTCGATGCTCTTCTTGTGGTGTTTGAGGTAACAGTTAATGATGTTTCTATAAAGTGGCAGCTATTCCTGTTGGGTACTCTGTAGATCATTTCTTTATCGTTTCATTGCATGACACTGTCCTCATTAGAATTTGTATATCAAAAACGATTCGGTTGTCGTCTCGGTTACAACAAATTCATGTTCTTCAACGATTGTGAAAAGATCCTCTTGTTTGTTTCTCCTACGGAGATCTTGTTGTATCCTCCACATGATTTGGTGAATACTCCTGCACCACAGCTTTGTGTGTAGGGATCTTCTAGATGAAGTCTCTGATGGAAGACGTGACCATGACTACTACGCGGATGTTATTTCCAGGAAGGGTCTGTGTAATACTGTACACCATTTCTTCACGGAAGGCCAATAATCTAGGTTTCTATATAGTGATGCTGTTGAGTAAAGTCTTTGCTCTGCACTTACAATCTTGTATAAAGTAGGGAGGAAAGGTAAGAGTGTGAAGGAACGGGTGATTTACTAGAATTCTCCGAATTCGGAGATGGGAACAAAGATAGCTCTTAGGAAAACCCTAATAAGCCGAACTTGCCGAACTCCCTTAAAAATTTTATTTTTTCCAAACGATTCTTTTACAAAATGGTAGATTTTTTTCACTGACAGTGCTATAAAGATCTTTATTTTTTAACGAGACCTAATTTAGAAACCTCACTTAACCTAACGTAAACTAGCGTAATTTTATTTAGGTGAATTCTGCTATGTATAGCATAGGTCAGATTAAATTTATTTAATATTGTAAAAATCAATGACATTTTTTTTCGTTATGGTCAGATTGATTTCCGCTGATTTATGGCAAAAACAGATTATAATTTTGCTTAATTCGGCACAGAATTTCTTACCGATTAGACCAGTCTCGCTAGTTTGGCTTAATCGGCACGACTGACCGGGGATCGAACCCATGACATTTACATAGCCTCCCAGGACACTAAGTAAATTTCTCGACGCCTTTATCCATTTGACCACCATGCTACCAAACATCAGGTACCCAGTAACACTGAGCATGTCTTCTGGTGCGAGCACATTCGTGGCCGTGGATACTACAAAACCATTTTCATTCTACTCCCCTATAGAATACCAGCGCTGTTATATGGGTGAAGTATGGGTTGTGAATGTTGCAATAAGGAGAAGGCTGGAGGTATAGGAGATGTCGTGTCTGAGGGTAATGTGTGGTGTGAATATTACGCAAAGAATCAGTAGCATGGGTGGTGGGGTTTCTAAAAGTATTATCCAGAGAGCTAAAAAGGGGTTGTTGAGGTGGCTAGGACATTTAGAAAGGAAGGAAAAAAACAGAGTGACTTGGAGGGTGTATAAATCTGTAGTGGAAGGAAGGCGGGGTAGGAGTTTTCCTAGGATAGGTTGGAGGGAGGGGGTGAAGCTTAAGGGGCTTAGGCTTCCAGCAAGTGTTCATATCTTAGATAGGAGCGAGTTTGCACAAATGGTTTTTATGAACTGAACTGCTGTTGGAGTGTGAGGAAAGAAACATTTAATGGATTCATGGAGTCTGAAGAAGGGGTGGAAATATGTTGCAGATTTTTAACTGTAGTATCGGCACGCCTCTGGCAAGACAGTGATGGAGTGATGATGAAAGTGTTTCTTCTTTTTCGAGTCACCCTGCCTTGGTGGGAAACGGCCAATGTGTGGAGTAAAATAAAGGTTAGATGTTAAAAGTGGGTTATAGTAAGCACGTATGCACCTGGAGAAGAGAGAAGTGTAGAGGAGAGAGAGAGATTTTGGGAATTGTTGAGTGAATGCATGGGGAGTTTTGAACCAAGTGTGAGAGTACTTATGGTTGGGGATTTCAATGCTAAAGTGGGTAAAAATGTTGTGGAGGGAGTAGTAGGTAAATTTGGGGTGCCAGGGGTAAATGAAAATGGGGAGCCTTTAATTGAGCTATGTGTAGAAAGAGGTTTGGTAATAAGTAATACATATTTTATGAAAAAGAGGATAAATAAATATACAAGGTATGATATAGCACATAATGAAAGTAGTTTGTTAGATTATGTATTGATGGATAAAAGGTTGATGGGTAGGCTCCAGGATGTACACGTTTATAGAGGGGCAACTGTTATATCGGATAATTATATAGTTGTAGCTACAGTTAGAGTAAGAGGTAGTGGTACAAGAGGAAAATGGCATAAACAAGTAAGCGGGAGGTGAAAGTGTATAAACTAAGGGAGGAGGAAATTCGGGTGAGATATAAGCGAGTATTGGCAGAAAGGTGGGCTGGTGTCAGTATGAGTAGTGGGGGGGGGGGTGAAGAGGGTTGGAATAGTTTTAAAAATGCAATATAAGAATATGGGGCAGAAGTTTGTGGTTATAGGAGGGTGGGGGCAGGAGGAAAGAGGAGTGATTGGTGGAATGACGAAGTAAAGGGTGTGATAAAAGAGAAAAAAGAAGCTTATGAGAGATTTTTACAAAGCAGAAGTGTTATAAGAAGAGCAGAGTATATGGAGAGTAAAAGAAAGATGAAGAGAATGGTAAGAGAGTGCAAAAGGAGCACAGATGATAGAGTGGGAGAGGTACTGTCAAGGAATTTTAATGATAATAAGAAAAAAATTTGGAGTGAATTAAACAAGTTAAGAAAGCCTAGGGAAAGTATGGATTTGTCAGTTAAAAACAGAGTAGGGGAGTTAGTAGATGGGGAGATGGAGGTATTGGGGACATGGCGAGAATATTTTGAGGAACTTTTAAATGTCGACGGAGAAAAAGAGGCGGTAATTTCATGCACTGGCCAGGGAGGTATAACATCTTTTAGGAGTGAAGAAGAACAGGATGTGAGTGTGGTGGAGGTACGTGAGGCATTACGTAGAATGAAAGGGGGTAAAGCAGCTGGAACTGACGGGATCATGACAGAAATGTTAAAAGCAGGGGGGATATAGTGTTAAAGTGGTTGGTATTTTTATTTAATAAATGTATGAAAGAGGGGAAGGTACCTAGGGATTGGCAGAGAGCATGTATAGTTTCTTTATATAAAGGGAAAGGGGACAAAAGAGATTGTAAAAATTATAGAGGAATAAGTTTATTGAGAAACCGGTTATTTTATGTGTGTGTGTGTGTGTGTGTGTGTGTGTGTGTGTGTGTGTGTGTGTGTGTGTGTGTGTGTGTGTGTGTGTGTGTGTATACTCACCTAGTTGTACTCACCTAGTTGAGGTTGCAGGGGTCGAGTCCTAGCTCCTGGCCCCGCCTCTTCACTGGTCGCTACTAGGTCACTCTCCCTGAACCGTGAGCTTTATCATACCTCTGCTTAAAGCTATGTATGGATCCTGCCTCCACTACATCGCTTCCCAAACTATTCCACTTCCTGACTACTCTGTGGCTGAAGAAATACTTCCTAACATCCCTGTGATTCATCTGTGTCTTCAACTTCCAACTGTGTCCCCTTGTTGCTGTGTCCCATCTCTGGAACATCCTGTCTTTGTCCACCTTGTCAATTCCTCTCAGTATTTTGTATGTCGTTATCATGTCCCCCCTATCTCTCCTGTCCTCCAGTGTCGTCAGGTCGATTTCCCTTAACCTCTCCTCGTAGGACATACCCCTTAGCTCTGGGACTAGTCTTGTTGCAAACCTTTGCACTTTCTCTAGTTTCTTTACGTGCTTGGCTAGGTGTGGGTTCCAAACTGGTGCCGCATACTCCAATATGGGCCTAACGTACACGGTGTACAGGGTCCTGAACGATTCCTTATTAAGATGTCGGAATGCTGTTCTGAGGTTTGCTAGGCGCCCATATGCTGCAGCAGTTATTTGGTTGATGTGCGCTTCAGGAGATGTGCCTGGTGTTATGCTCACCCCAAGATCTTTTTCCTTGAGTGAGGTTTGTAGTCTCTGGCCCCCTAGACTGTACTCCGTCTGCGGTCTTCTTTGCCCTTCCCCAATCTTCATGACTTTGCACTTGGTGGGGTTGAACTCCAGGAGCCAATTGCTGGACCAGGTCTGCAGCCTGTCCAGATCTCTTTGTAGTTCTGCCTGGTCTTCGATCGAATGAATTCTTCTCATCAACTTCACATCATCTGCAAACAGGGACACCTCAGAGTCTATTCCTTCCGTCATGTCGTTCACAAATTT